>NC_045958.1:97515038-97815038 GCF_010909765.2 Amblyraja radiata | reverse complement strand
ACGTCACCCAAATTCTCTGCCTCCCAGAATGTCAAGGGCAGCATGGAAATGGTGGTACCACCGCCACGTGCAGGTTCTTCTCCGTCACATACCATCCTATCTTGGAACGGCATCCCCATGCATTTGGATAGGCAGGTGGGTATGCAGGGAATGGAGAGATAAGGATGCTTCATTATCACTTTGCCCAGGTTAAGAATGATCTATTCTACATTTTCCTTGACCTTCGTCCCCTTGATGTCTCCTTTTCACGCTATACCCTCCCACATCTCTGCGTCTCCATCTCCCCAGACTCTCTGAAGAAGGTCTCGACCCGAAATGTCACCCAATCATTCTATCCAGAGATGCTGTTTGTCCCGCTGAGTAATTTCAGAATTTTATGTAAACCAGCATCTGCATTTTCTTCCTACAGTTAAGGACCATGTGCAGGCAGATGAGATTAGTTTGTCTTGGCATCATGTTCGGCACAGATATTGTGGGCTGAGGGGACTGTTCCTTTGCTGCACTTTGTTCTGCGATCTATGAGTCAAATTCTTAGAACTCTGCTTATTGCACACAAGGGGCATCTTTAGCAGCGAAAGATGGAAACTCATTACCTGCTCCCCCAGAGCAATAACTGTCAGCTTTGCTGGTAAAGCTCACTTCCTGGGAGTTAAAGCTTGATGTGCAACAATAAATGAGTGAGGGCTAAATCAAGGCTCTCAAGAAAAACTGGCACTGTGGCGCAGCGGTAGAGTTGCTGCCTTACAGCGCCAGAGCCCCAGGTTCCATCCTGACTACGGCTGCTGTCTGTACAGAGTTTGTACGTTCTCCCCGTGACCTGCATGAGATTTCTCCGATATCTTCGGTTTCTTCACACGCTCCAAAGACGTACAGGTCTGTAGGTTAATTGGCTTGGTATAAATGTAAAATTGTCCCCACTGTGCATAGGATAGTGTTAATGCGCGGGGATCGCTGGTTGGTGCGGACTCGATGGGCCGAAGGGCCTGTTTCCGCACCGTATCTCTAAACTAAACTAAATTAAATTTAAACAGCTGAATCAAACCCCTCTCATATTACCAAAATGAGCCAATTTCTCTGTGAAGGAAAACTTGTGATTTTTATTTCTATGTGTCTCGCTTCTCCCTAAATGGCCATAGCCCCATATATTTACAATAAATTGGGGTTGGCAGATGTCTTATTTAATGTATTGATAATAAACTCTCACTCCTGGTAATTTAAGAATATTTGGCAGGTCTGTAAATTCCACTGAGGGACCAGCTCTAAATCATATGATGGTATCGTTCCCAAGCCCACTTCAGATCCAATTTAATAGCGGCAGTTTAAAGGATATTAAAGGTTTGGGAAATCTACAGGTACTTAATACATTAAGACGGGGATTCCAGTGCAGTCAATGCCACATGGACCAATAATTATGAACAGTACAATCCAGGCAGTGTTTGGATCTATTATTATTTTTTTTCAGACCCATAAACACTTCCTCCTGACAATTAAAACTCAAGACCAGGAAAGTGCAACTAAGCAGGTTGAGAGCAAACATAATTAGGATCTGACTCGAGGCTGCAAATCTATGAACAACACATGTTGCAGAGGTGATTTCACTGCGCCCGATCAGCAGAAGGCTGCACGGGGAACTCGGCGAGGATAAGCAGATCCACGACAATGTTCCTTGGTTTCCATTCAGAAACGACAAGCATTTTTTCTTCCCCTGATTTAAAGATAATGCCAGTAGCCCGGGGGTCAGCAGATAACAAACCGGGAAGTGGGCCAATGCACACTCGACCACCAAACTCATGCTGTCAGTGAAAGAGCCCGGACAATGCTCCACTCAGTAGTGTGTCGGAAGGAACTGCAGATGCTGGTTTAAACTGAAGATAAACACAGAAAAGCTGGAGTAACTCAGCGGGATGGACGGCACCTTTGCGGAAATGGAATGGTAGACGTTTCAGGTCGAAACCCTTCTACAGACCCTGAAGACCCGGTCAACCCAAAATGTCACCCGTTCCTTTTATCCGGAGATGCTGTGTGGCCCGCTGAGTTACTCCAGCTGTTTATGTCCATCTCCACTGTTTACCATCTCAGCCCTGCTCTGCATCAGTCTGTTCTATTGCAGTTCCCATCCGGCCATAGTAGGGACATGTTTACTTAACTTCACTTCGGCAACAGAGATCAACTCAAATATTTGTGTACAATACTTCCAGATGCTCAAATTTAAAACTGGAGTAGCAATGCAGAAAGAGCAGGAAGTTGTGAAATTATATTGTTGGACAGTTTGGAAAATGGCCCCTCAGCCCAAATATCCCATGTGACCAAGGTCCCTACCTGAACTAATCCCATTTACCTGTGTTTGCCCCATATCCCACTCAACATCTATTCCATGAACCACTATTATAACTTGTCTCTCAGGTCTCATTTAGTTTTTTTTCCTCTCTCATCTTAAAACCAATATTCTCTAATTGTTGACTCCCTGAAGGTGGAAAAAAAACCCAACAGATATCCACCAAATCTATACCATTCATGATTTTACAGACCCTGATAATGACACCTCTCAGGAGAACACAGCGTGGGGGGGGGCACTGAGAACAAAGAGGGACTTGGGGTGGAGGGGGAGCAGGAACAGGTACCATCGGGACTGTATTGAATGCTTTTGTAACTTCACCAGCGCCCTTTACGTGGCGACTCTTTGCATACTTGAGTGTTGACAAAGAATGCTGCTCGACCAAGTACACTTAACAATAAAGTATCAATCAATCAATCAAAGTATTAGCAGTCTGATAACAGGGGGGGGGGGGGGGGGAAGAAATTGGAGAAGGATAGTTTCTTAGAAAGGCTGGGCTACCTCCATAATCCTCTGCAGTGACTTGCCATATAGGGGAAAGCTGTTGCTAAACCAAGCTGTAATGCATCCTGATAGAATGCTTTCTGTGGTGCATCTGTAAAAGTTGGTAAGAGTTGTTGGAGACATGCTGAACTTCCATGGACATTTTCTTTAAGAAGTAGAGTCGATTCTTGACCATATCTTCAATGTGGGTAGTCCAGGGCAAATCATTGTTGATGTTAATCACTGAGATCTTGAAAGTCTCACCGATTTCCACTTCAGCGCCATTGTTGCTGACTGGAACTTTTGCACCACCTTGTTTCCTGCAGTCAATGTAACTGGCTCCTTGAGGGAGAGGTGTGTTGTCTTTATACCATATTACTAAGATATCTATGTCTTTCCCGTACAGTGCATCCTCGTTGTTCAAGGTGCGATGGGAGGTGGTGGTGGTTGGCTTCCCCATTGATAGCTGTCTCCATAGAAGCTTGGACTGCCTTGCATCTCAATATCATCTACTAGGACAAACCAGCCTAATGAACCTCTCACATTAAATATTCACACCTTCTGCTGTCGGGGGCTTTGGTGGCGTAAGAGAAGCAGATTTGTTTGATTCATGGGAGATGGTCTTGGAGGGGAGGGTGCTCCTCAAACTGCGGAGCATCCTGGACAATACAGCTCACCCCCTCCATGACACACTGGTCAACCTGAGGAGCACCTTCAGCAACTGACTGGTCCAACAAAATGCAGGACAGAACGCCACAGGAGATCCTTCTTCCCTGTGGCTATCAAACATAGGTTTACAAATGTTCAGTGTTCATTCTCTCACACACTTCGTTAAACATGTAAACTCTTAACTTGGCGATCCAATCAAACACGTGTATGAACATTGTGTCCAGGGTGGAGATGGTGGATGTTTGACTGCCCCCCCTTCATCCTTCTTCCTTCTCTCGAAGATTTAGAGCTTCCTGGGATATTGAATGTTCCCTCAAGCTTTCTTTTCAAAAGTATCCACCATTAACAAAACACATTTAAAATGGATGTAGAATTGAATGTTCACATCAGCATTTCCATCAGAAGTCATGTCATTCCAATTATGTATTGTGAGCAATATGTCACCATTTACACACAGCCCTTAAACAAACAGTTTTTTTAATTTTAATATATAATCGAACTACAGGGTGGCATGGTGGCACAGTGGTAGAGTTACTGCCTTGTAGCGCCAGAGACCCGGGTTCGATCCTGACTCTGGGTGCTGTCTGTTACAGAGTTTGTACGTTCTCCCTGTGAGTTTTCTCCAAGGATCTTTGGTTTCCTCCCACACCCCAAAGACGTACAACTTTGTAGGTTAATTGGCTTGGTATAAAGTGCGTGTAGGATGGTGTTATGGTGCGGGGATCGCTGGTCGGTGCGGACTCGGTGAGCCGAAGGGCCTGTTTCCGCGCTATATCTCTAAACTAAACTAAAACTAGTCAAATATGCTCATTGAGTGATGGGAATCCCGGGCTTGTGATGGATCAAATAGAAAAAGAGCATCCACTAAGCATTTAAAAACCTTGGGCTTCTTCTTTGGGAACCCTGTGGAGGCCCAGTTAAAGTGATAAAAGGTGTGTGTTGCTTCCACTACTCCCCACCCACCCCACAAAGCTACACCTTTACCAACTATGACAGAGATGGCAGAATCCATATTGGTCCCGACCATAAGGCAACAACATACATAATGTGACTGTCATAAGTCATCCTTGACTCAAATGGATCCTTAAGGTGGAGAGGGAATGGCACCGCCATAATAGTGCATGGAGGCCATGAAGTAATATTCAATTGTTAAAGTAGTCTGTAAATATTTAAAGGTCAAAACCTGTGGCAATACGATTATGGAGCTTCCAGAGGAGGTGCTACAGGAATGTAGTTGTGGCATCTTGTCCGGCATGGGCAAGTCAGGCCGAAGGGCCTGTTTCCATGCTGTATGACTATGATTCTTGGAATGCACTGCCTGAGGAGGTGGTAGAGGCAGATACAACAACAGAGGCAGATACAAGGATGGGAAAGGCATAGAATGAGTAGGAACTAGGAAGAATGAAACATATAAGATTATTAACGGTTTGGACATGCTAGAGGCGGGAAACACGTTCCCGATGTTGGGGGAGTCCAGAACCAGGGGCCACAGTTTAAGAATAAGGGGTAAGCCATTTAGAACGGAGATGAGGAAACACAGAGAGTTGTGAGTCTGTGGAATTCTCTGCCTCAGAGGGCGGTGGAGGCTGGTTCTCTGGATGCTTTCAAGTGAGAGCGAGACAGAGCTCTTAAAGAAAGCAGAGTCAAGGGATATGGGGAGAAGGCAGGAACGGGGTACTGATTGTGGATGATCAGCCATGATCACACTGAATGGTGGAGCTGGCTCGAGGGGCTGAATGGCCTACCGCTGCATCTATTGTCTATTGCCTATTTACCCGAAACATCAACCATTCTCTCCAGAGGTGCTGCCCGTCCTGCTGAGTTACTCCAGCACTTTCTGTTTATCCAAGGCATAGAATGATAGGGGCCTACTGCAGGCAAATAGAATTTGCATGGTCGGCATGGACAAGGTGGGCCTAAAGGGCTCATTACGGTGCTGCATGATCACATGAATCTGTGAAACTCTGACAATCTTAAAAGATTCTTGAACAATGTGGAAGATACTGAAAACCTCCGATATAGTCTTACATTGTTTACTTAAAAAAACTCAAAGACCTTACAGTAAGAGAATCATACTTCCAAATTAGATTAAGAGTGACAGAGCTAATTGGATGTGAAAATAGACACAAAATGCTGGAGTAACTCAGCGGGTCAGCCAGCATCTCTGGAGAAATGGAATAGATGACATTTCTGGTCGAGACACTGTTCCTGGTTCTGGAGCCTGAAGAAAGGTCTCGACCTGAAACGTCACCTTTTCCTTTTCTCCAGAGATGCTGGCTGACCTGCTGAGTTATGGGCCTGTCCCACTTATGTGACTTTTTAAGCGACTGCAGGAGACTATGCAGTTGCCACATGTTCGTGGGTGGTTGCCGGGGAGTCGCCTTCATGGTCTTGAGGAGTTCCCGCATTCTGGGAACTAGTCGCGGCCTCACTATGGTCGCCGTGAATTTTTCATGTTGAAAAATTAGCGGCGACTGGAATGAAGCCACCCTAGAGGGTAACGAGAATTCTCGTGCCGTAGGTGGGTCGCCAGGAGGTCCTAATGGGTTGCCAGGAGGTCGAAGGTTCTCGGAGGTTCTCGTAGGTTGTAGCCGGTGCTGACCGGTGAATTTCAATGGCTCATTGGGGAAAAAAAGGTAAGCAGTAGTTTTCTTACCAACTAGTAATGTTAATGTCCGCCGAGCTTCACAGCTGTGTATTTCTGGCTTCTTAAAAGTTGTCTCCACTCCTTCACCCCCCTCCCCTCTTTTAAAGGACTTACCGTACACCGTGCTTTAGCCGTCTTTTTACAGCGCCAACCTTCCTGTACATTACGGTGTGCGTCTGTTTCACCTTGGCTTTGCACCATGTGATTTTTTTTGGATAGCGCTCCCCCCACTTGCCCTGTCCCCCGCCTGCATAACGGGCTGGTGAAGGAAGGGGTGTGTGTGCGTGTGCGTGTGTGTGTGTGTGTGTGTGTGTGCGCGCGTGTGTGTGTGTTCCACTCTGATAGTCACCGTTCCAGTTGCCGGTTTTTAAGGCGACTGCAGTAGTCCGCTGAAAAATCGTCTAAGTGGGACAGGTCCATTACTCCAGCATTTTGTGTCTATCCTCAGTGTAAATCAGCATCTGCAGTTCCTTCCTACATAATTAGACGTGAAGGCAGTTTCCCAATGTTGTGGAATAAAGATTTTATCTGGGGATTTACCTTGATTTTTTTGTAAGTAATTTGCATTTTTAAATGTTCTATTTGTGAAACTGAGACACTGCAGAAGTGTCGTTGATGACTCTAAATTCATCTAATCCAACCAAGAGAACCGACCAAATATGGATCAGATTAGGAACGCAGAACAAAGGATAAATAATTCATTTGTAAAGGATTTGCATGCCTCTGTGTGAACTCCCATCACTTCAGTTAGTGCGTGCTTCAGATATGGAACGTTAATTAGCTGACTAAAATCCTTCAGGTCAGGATTGTTACATAAAACCTAGTGGATGACAACATGATCAGTATGGATGTTTCCTGAAGTTAATAGAAGCAATGATTGAATTAATGTACTTTGACAGGAAGTTGAGCCTGAAGCATTATTCAGGAAGGAGCTGGTGCATTTTATTTCAACAATTTGGTGAGCTATAGATCTAAATTTAAACTTGGGTTACCGTGCTTCCAGCTAATTCCAACTTCTTTCACCCTTTTGCATTTGCTGAGAGTGAAAAGGACAAATCACAGAGAGGCTGCCTGCTCACTCCTTCACCAAGATGACAAGTCATAGAGTGAAACAGTGTGGAAACAGCCCCTTTGGCCCATCAGCCCCTTTGCCCACACCGGCCAACATGTCCTAGCTACACTAGTCCCACCTGCCCATGTTTCGTCCATATCCCTCTAAACCTGTCCTATCATGTACCTGTCTAACTGTTTCTTAAACGTGGGATAGTCCCAGTCTTAACTAACTTCTCTGGCAGCTCGCTCCATACACCCACCATCCTTTGTGTGAAAAAGTTGCCCCTCAGATGCCTATTACATTTTTTCACCTTCACCTTGAACCTATGTCCTCTGTTCCTCGATTCCCTGTATTTGGGCAAGAGACTCTGTGCATCTACCCAATCTATTGTAAACACATTTGTGTTGACTCTTCATTCCCTTACCCTGTCCTTCCTCAGTGCTCTGTCTCCAATTAAAATACAAGCTCATCCATAATCAAAGGTATATTGAGATTATAGATCAACTATACTGAGATTACTTTGAGTTTAGTTTAGTTTTGAGATACAGCGTGGAAGCAGGCCCATCGGCCCACCGACTGGTTAGCATGCAACAAAAGCGTTTCACTCAACTTTGGTACAAAATAGACAATAGACAATAGACAATAGGTGCAGGAGTAGGCCATTTGGCCCTTCAAGCCCTTCAAGCCATTCAATGTGATCATGGCTGATCATCCACAATCAGTACCCCGTTCCTGCCTTCTCCCCATATCCCCAGACTCCGCTATCTTCAAGAGCCCTATGTAGCTCGCTCTTGAAAGTATCCAGAGAACCGGCCTCCACCACCGTCTGAGGCAGAGAATTCTACAGACTCACAACTCTCTGTGTGAATAAGTGTTTCCTCATCTCCGTTCTAAATGGCTTTACCCTTATCCTTAAACTGTGGCCCCTTGTTCTGGACTCCCCCAACATCGGGAACATGTTTCCTGCCTCTAGCATGTCCAAACCCTTAATAACCTTATATGTTTCAATAAGATTTCCTCTCATCCTTCTAAATTCCAGAGTATACAAGCACAGCCGCTCCATTCTCTTAGCACGTGACAATAAACTAAACTAGGCCAGTGATTCCTTGCACGGGCACTATCGGGACAAATTACAACCTTTACCAAAACCAAGTAACATACAAACCTGTACATCTTTGGAGTGAGGGAGAATACTAGAGCACCCGGAGAAAACCCATGCAGGCTAGTGGGAGAACGTACAAACTCCGTACAGAGTGCACCCGTAGTTGGGATCGAACAAGGGTCCCTGGCGCTGTTAGGCAGCAACTCTACCGCTGTGCCACCAGGCTGCCGACTTATTTAATGCTATGCTAATCAACATTGAGTTAACTAAAGTCCCCAGTATCACCGCTCTACATATATCGCACATCAAATATAAAAGTTAGAAAGTCAAGTTGCAGCTCGAGAATATTTGGCTCAGTCACAATGAAGAAAGCATCTGTAAGCTTTGGAGAAATGGTTCACCAGACTGTTGCCTGGATTGGAGAATATTAGCTTCCAATATAATTAGATATTATATTCACTGAGCTGCAATATTTCAGACAACAGATCCAAGTCATCATCAATTCATTCACAACAGTACAGCAAAGAGTTGACAACATCTCCCAAACTAAGATCCTCTCCCAAGATGGCACCAATGCAAAATACTCTGCACTGGCAATAAAGATGTCCACTGTGACACCTTGAAAAAGGTCATAAGGTCTAAAGGAATAGGAGTAGAATTAGGCCAATCGGCCCATCAAGTCTACTCTGCCATTCAGTCGTGGCTGATTGATCTCTCCCTCCTAACCCCATTCTCCTGCCTTCTCCCCATAACCCCTGACACCTGTACTAATCAAGAATCTATCTTTCTCTGCCTTAAAAATATCCACTGACTTGGCCTGAACAGCCTTCTATGGCAAATAATTGCACAGATTCACCACCTTCTGACTAAATAAATTTCTCCTCATCTCCTTCCTAAAGGAACGTCCTTTAATTTTGAGGCTATGACCTCTTTTCCTAGACTCTCCCACTGGTGGAAACATTCTCTCCACATCCACTCTATCCAAGCCTTTCACTATTCTGTGTGTTTCAATGAGGTCCCCCTCATTCTTCTAAACTCCAGCGAGTAGAGGCCCAGTGCCGACGAACGCTCATCATAGGTTAACCTACTAGTTCCTGGGATCATTCTTGTAAACATTTTCTGGACCCTCTCCAGATCCAGCACACACCTCCTCAGATATGGTGCCCAAAATTGCTCACAATATTCCAAATGTGGATTGCTTCACAAATTGCCGAGACCAACTCCAGGCAAACAGAGTCAATGCTGATGAAGTTCACTAGCACCCTTAGTTGCACCAGCCCAGCCATTTGGGAACAAGGATGTTTCAAGCTCCAGGGCTCACACCCAACACATACAGTAGTCCTTTGTCTTCTCTGGCTAGTGGAGACCTCTGGCCTCCGATAGCTTCTGAGACTTGGACTACCCAGAGCACCTCAAAATAGTGAAGAAATCCGACCAGCAGTATCTCTGCAAACTCCTCCAAATCCACTGGAACAATAAGTGAGCCAATATCAGGTTCACTTCAAGACCACAATACCCTGCATTAAGGACACGCAATGAGCACCAAAGGGTGGCCCATGTCGCTTGCATGTTTTACACCACATCACTGATACAGAAGCTCTACTCTGACTTCCGTCATGGCAAGAGATGGAGGAAACAATTCAAGGATATTCTCAAAGCCATTTTAACAAAGTGGGACATATCTTCCAATTACAGAGATTGCTGGTACCGATTAGTACGGGTGTCAGAGATTAAGGGGAGAGGGCAGGAGAATGGGGTTAGGAGGGAAGGATAGATCAGCCATGATTGAATGGTGGAGAAGACTTGGTGAAGAATGGCCTTATTCTGCTCCTAGAACTTGTGAGCATATGAAACATCCAACAATTGCCTTGTTTCTGGTAAAACTACATGGGCTGAAATCGCATTTAAAACATGGGGGGGGGGGGACACAATGAGGTCTGACATTTAGGACAGGGGTCAGCAACCTACGGCCCATGGGTCGGATCCGGCCCTTAACCCGAAATCATCCGGCCGGCAGGTGTATTTTTTTTCAATTCGTTTTCGCAACCTGGGAACTGCAGCCAGTCCCGGGGCACGCAGGTGCAGCCAGACCTGGGGCAATCGAGCCGTCCTGGGAACTACAGCCAGCCTGGGGTGGCACAGCCAGACCTGCCAGCCGACCTGGGTGCTACAGCCAGTCCTGGGGCAGACGAGCTGACCTGGGCACCAGGCGACCTGGGAACTGCAGGTCCCTTGGCCCACCGTGTCTGCGCCGCCCAGCAATCAGCCCATACACTAGCACCATCCGACACACTAGGGACAATATATAATTTACTGAAGCAATTAACCTACAAACCTGCACGTCTTTGGAGTGTGGGGCAGGCGAGCCGACCTGGGATTGGCTGTAGCGCCTTGGTCACAAAACATGGGGGGGCTACAGGGGCCAGGATTTCCGCCCATGAGTTACAGGATGTGTAAATCTTAAAATATTCTCAATTGCTGAAAGAAATCCTTCTTCACTATCTTGGTTATTGGTATTTTAGACAATAAAAATAGGTGCTGATCATCCCCAATTAGTACCCCGTTCCTGCCTTCTCCCCATATCCCCTGACTCCGCTATTTTTAAGAGCCCTATCTAGCTCTCTCTTGAAATCATCCAGAGAACCTGCCTCCACCACCCTCTGAGGCAGAGAATTCCAGACTCGCCACTCTCTGTGAGAAAAAGTGTTTCCTCGTCTCCATTCTAAATGGCTTACTCCTTATTCTTAAACTGTGGCCCCTGGTTCTGGACTCCCCCCAACATCGGGAACATGTTTCCTGCCCCTAGCGTGTCCAAGCCCTTAACAATCTTATATGTTTCAATGAATTTGAACAGCAACATATTTTGCTGCGTTCAGTTCCGAAAACAACATTTTCTGAACCCATTCTTTGAATCGGAAAATGCTAAAATAAAAAGAATTCCACTGAGAGACCGAGGCCAAAGAATTTTAAAGCCAACATGCTAAGATTTAACATGTTTGTACGTAAAGAAAACATATCCTTAAAAATAGAACACCGAAGATTTGCATGGGTAGAATGCACTCCAGTAAAAGTGGAGAAAATGATGACAAAATGTAAACTAAAGGTGCCGGCAGAAATACAAAGCAGCCACATTTTTAGTGTTTCCGTGGGGCACATGAAAGCGAGGAGTGTCAGCGATGGGAAATAGTGCGTCCATTGAATGTGCTGAGACGCCTTTGGTCAGGAGTGGCAGAGGTCACTCAGCCTAAGAAAGAGATTGAGCATGAACCCATTGAGCAGCAGCTGCATTGGCCCCGCCGTTTCAGCCCTTGCATTCTCAAGCTCGCCACAATTCAAACTGCTCAATGAAGTCCCCGATTCAATTCAGGTCTCAACAATGGGCTCGTGTTCGCCGGAGACAAAAGACGAGAGAATAGGCAGAATTTGAAATTTACTCGCAACCCTTAACATCCATTAGAGGTCACAGTGCTGCCTCCTTTCTCTTGCAATTAGATTCAAGCTGGGGTCTCTGGGGTGATGGGGATTTCACGAGAGAGAACAAAATGGGTTCTCCGCATAAATCTTTCATGACATTTGTGTACGGGTCAAAATGTGTCCAATTTGTTTCAAGGCTCATCAGCACTTAAACAAAATTAATATGAATGGAATCACAAACTAAATTTTTGATGTCTGCAGTTACACATGTTTTACCAACAATCCTCAGCCCTTGAATTTTGGTTTATTTGCCTGGAAATGTAGTCTAATTTTTTTTTTTTATTACAAAAGTGAAATCATAAAGTAATCTTCGCTCTTCGTATTTATATAAAATACGAGGACAATAATTATCAGCAAACTAGAAAAAGACATAAAGTGCCGGAGCAACTCAGAGGGTCAGGCAGCATCTCATGAGAACATGGATAGGTGATGTTTCGAACTGGGACCATTCTTCAAACTAGTTTGTAAACCAGCATCTACAGTTCGTAGGAAAGTACTGCAGGTGCTGGTTTAAATCGAAGGTAGACACAAAATGCTGGAGTAACTCAACTGGACAGGCAGCATCTCTTTGAGACCCCTTCTTCAGACTGATGTCAGGGGAGCCCAAAGTTGTCTATTGTGTGTAGGTGTATGGGGTTCGCTAGTCGGTGCGGACTCAATGGGCCGAAGGGCCTGTTTCCGTCCTCTATCTCTAAACTAATCTAATCTACGAAGAATATGCTTGGACTCTTATGTCCACACGAGCAGATGGGGTATTGATGCACCATCTCATCCAACGGATTCTACCAACATAGCGATCACTAGGTACAGTAATACAGTGTCAGATTTCACTGATAAGTGGCAAATGGTAAGTTTGCAGAGACCTGGGATGGAATCTGATCCATGTTGCTTTGTATATTAGTCCCATACCAACTGGAGCATTTGAAAGCAACCTTCCCTTCAACTCTCCAAAGTATTGGGGCGTAAGGTGGCTGGGATCGCCCGTCAAGCAAGATGCACAGAATTGGACTGTTCTTCGACACAAGATACACTTCAACAAATTATAATATATTTTTTAGGAGACAGTCTGTGTGTGCACAGTGGCTCAGTGGTGGAGTTGCTGCCTTACAGCACATTTGTGCACTCCGGGTTCAATCCTGACTACGGGTGCTGTCTCTACGGAGTTTGTACGTTCTCCCAGTGACCCGCGTGGGTTTTTTTTCCAAGATCTTCGATTTCCTCCCTCACTCTGAAGACGTACAGGTTTGTAGGTTTAAGAAGGAACTGCAGAGGCTGGAAAATCGAAGGTAGACAAAAATGCTGGAGAAACTCAGCGGGTGAGGCAGCCTCTATGGAGCGAAGGAAATAGGCAAAGTTTCGGGTCGAGACCCTTCTTCAGACGGGTCTCGACCCGATTTCCTTCGCTCCATAGAGGCTGCCTCACCCGCTGAGTTTCTCCAGCATTTCGGTCCACTAGGTTTGTAGGTTAATTGGCTTGGTGTAATTGTAAAATGTCCCCAGTGTGTGTAGGACAGTGCTAGTGTGCGGGGATCACTGGTCGGTGCGGACTCGGTGGGTCAAAGGGCCTGTTTCTGTGCTGTATCTCTAAACTAAACTAAACAAAGGAGAGAATCTGTGTGTGCCTTTAGAATAATTCAGGATGCCCTTGTGTGGGAACCGCCATATCTGTGTGTCTGTAACATTTCGGATATTCCCGGTGTGGAAGTGTCATTGTGGCCGATAATCCCAGGAATATATTTTTTTTCTTTGCAGATTCATTGAATAGTTATCGTGGAGGATTCAGTCCATCAAGATAGTGCCAGTCCTTTGTACTGCAGTCTCCCTGAATGAGTCTGCCCCTGCCCATTCTTTCCAATTGGCCTTGCTGATGAATGCATGTCACCATTTCCCTCACGATCTCAGAGCTTGATTTTGTTACTGGGATTTCTTCACCAAATCAGCTCTACATTTAAAATTTTTGATTTCTTTCATTTGCAGAATGTCAAACAGTCAAACCTATCAAAAAGCACACTATTAAAAAAAAAGTTACTTAGCCTTTTCTCATTACTTTGTTGTTAATAGGTTATTGAATTATGAGATGATGAAAAAAATATTGAGAGTTTATGTGCTCGTACAAAAAGGCTCTTTTTCATTTTGAAAGATTGTCATAAATGGAGCATGCTAATGCGATCTATATATAAGTTGCTCTGTGCTGCACCACCAATCTTCTTTCACTGTGTTGTAAAAAGTCTGCAGAGAACTAGCTAGGCCCCAGGGTTACTCCACACAGTAGAATTTCATTAAAGAAAATGCACAATTGGGACATTATTCTGGCCACGGAGTGATAACAATCTACGTTTAACTTCCAAATACAAAGCTAAACACTGTTTTCTAACTAAAGCACCTGCAGGAGGTCAGAATCCTTCTTTTTTTTTTAAATTGCAAGGATTTATATTCTTTATTTAGCTGAACTGTAGTGGTTGGGATGCAAATACCTGTTTAATTTACAATCTGTAAAAGATGCTTTGCTCTCTTTGTTTAGGGCATTCAACTGGATTGTATGACTGGGAGTGTGCTGACTATCACATGTGATTTGCTGCTTTGGTTATTTCTGTTCATGTAATTCAAGGCCACCACTATGCACATTCAAAGTATTGCACTGAGAGCAACAAGCTCTCACTATTATTACCGAGTCACTCAGACTGCAGCTCCTCCACAGTTAAAGTGCAGGAAAATCATCTTAATGGTGCCTGAGCCACACGAGTAAACATGAGGCTGCATAGCCACAGGTGATGCTACAGCAGTAGGTTTGGTCAATGGGTGTGCTGGTGATCAAAATAAATGCTTCACCCTTCTCTCTTTTTAACTCACCATCTTGTTCACTCGCTCATCGTCAAATCTATTATGATTCCGGGCACGGAATTAAAGTTAATTAGTTATTCAATGCTTAGACTGCAGGAGGAGACCATGTCAGGCACTGGTGAATGTGTGTCACCAATTCCCTTAAGGCGCTGTCCCACTGTACGAGCTAATTCAAGAGTTCTCCCGAATTTCCCCTGATTCGAACTCGGAGAATTACGGTGATAGCCGCTCGTAGATACTCGAGGCTCTCGTGGACATTTTTCAACAGGTTGAAAAATCTTCACGAGTCTTCACGAGCTTACCGCATTTCCCGAGTACCTGTCGTTAGCTTTACAAGCCGCTAAGAGACGTCCCGAGCTCTGAAGTACCTGCTACATACATTCTACGTGCTTACCATGAGTTCGATTTTTTTTTAAAACTCGGCTCTTGAATTAGCTCCTACAGTGGAACAGACCCTTTATGATCTTGAGACTTGATTATGTTACTGGGATGTCTTCATGTTCTGGAGAACATGGATAGGTTGACATTGGGACTGTTCTTCAGACTGATTCAGTCTGCTGAGTTACTCCAGCACTTTGAGTCATTTCACCTTAAAACTAGGCGCCGATGACATTGGTCTGCACCAGTGAGTGCTTCTACACTGGTTGACGTGGCTGTTCTTGTGGCTTGCATTGTAGCCCTTGGGGACTGCTCTGTCTTCAGGCCGCTGCTACCGATTTGCATGCTTGGTCACCATGGGGCTCCCTCCCCTCTCAACAGCTGCCGCTCCTTCATGTCAGACCGTTGCTTTGTCCGCTTCCCGCTCCACCACTGCCTCTTCCTCCTTCTGCCCCGCAGTCGCCGACATCTTCCAAGATGGAGTATGTCAGCAACTTCAGGGGAGAGGCCAAGTGGACAGTGCAACGGTAGAAGATGGAGGAGGTGGTGGTGGAGCGGGGTGCGAACAAGGCGACAAAGCATCAACTGGTGGGAGGGGTGCGAGCCCCACGGTGACCGAGCGCGTCCTGTCAGTAGCGGTGGCCTGAATAAAGCGCCATCCCTGGGGGCTACAACGTGGAGCTTGGGGTGGAATGGGCAGGTCAAGAGTGTTTTATTGTCATATGTCCTAGATAGAACAATGAAATTCTTACTTGCAGCAGCACAACAGAATATGTACACAGTACACTGCAAACAATATAATAAAAGAGAGAAAAAAAAGTTTAATGTGTACACTCACAAATATCTATCTATCTATCTATCTATCTATCTATCTATCTATCTATCTATCTATCTATCTATCTATCTATCTATCTATCTATCTATCTATCTATCTATCTATCTATCTCTCTATCTATCTATCTATCTATCTATCTATCTATCTATCTATCTATCTATCTATCTTATCCATCTCTATCTCTATCTCTATCTCTATAAATATATATATATATATAAAAAGATAGACACAAAAAGCTGGAGTAACTCAGCAGGACATGCAGCATCTATGGAGAGAAGGAATGGGTGACGCTAAGGGTCGAGAACCCTCTTCAGATGGTCTCAACCCGAAACGTCACCCATTCCTTCTCTCCACAGATGCCGCCTGTCCCGTTGAGTTACTCCAGCATTTTGTGTCTATCTTTGATTTAAACCAGCATCTGCAGATCTTTCATTCATATATGTATATACAAATAATGAATGATAATGATAATGAATAAGTTTATTGGCCAAGTATGTACACATACAAGGAATTTGCCTTGGTGCTCCGCTCGCAAGTAACAACACGACATGCAGTAAACCATTAAGAATGACACATAAAACGTTAAACATTAATAATAAAACACACGCATGCACAAATACATATGTACACACAAAAAACAGACAATAATAGTGCAATAATAACAATAATAGTCTGTCTGTTATAACCAAAATCCGTTACAAAGGGGTCCATTAAAACAAGGGTTTACATTATATAGAATGAGCAGACAGAGGAAGTGTTAGAGGCAGATACAATTATATTATTTAAAAGAGGTTTGATGGGTAAATGAATCTGAAAGGTTCAGAGATATGGACCAAACATGGCCATGTGGAAATAGTCAAGTCGGCAGCTTTGTTGACGTGGACAAGTCGGGCCACAATGCCTGTTTCCATGCTACATAACTCAGTGACTGCATGGAGCTGCGGCGGTATGAATGGAAAATTACCTATGTAACAAAAAGCACATGCAGCAATGAAAGTCCACTCTTCAGACTGGAGGAACGTGTATGGTGGAGTTCCCGGGAAAGGGTGGTACTGGGGCTACTGTTCTTAACGCAAGTTAATGATTTAGACTCACAGGTGTACAGGACACAATTTCCATCTCTATGGATGACGCAAAACCTGGAGACACAGAGGTCCGAGGATTGTGTTCTGCAAAACGATAAAGTTAAAGGTGGACACAAAATGCTGGAGAAACTCAGCGGGTGAGGCAGCATCTGTGGAGAGAAGGAATTGGCGAAGTTTTGGGTCGAGAACCTCTTCAGACTAAGTTAGGTTGGTGAATGGGGTGGTTAGAAGGCAAATTATATTTAATGCTGAGGAATGTGATCAATTTGGTGGGAAGAATGAGAGGAGGCAACATGAAGCAGGGGACGCAATTCTAAAGGGTGCATGGCATGCTTGTTGTTGCAATTGCAATTGCAGTCTCGAACAAAAACTTCACCCATTCCTTCTCTCCGGAGATGCTGCCTGTCGTGCTGAGTTACTCAGCGCAGAAACAGGCCCTTCGGCCCACCGAGTCCGCAACGACCAGCGATCCCTGCACATTAACACTTGCCTGCAGACGATATGGACAATTTACACCTATACCAAGCCAATTAACCTACAAACCTGTACGTCTTTGGAGTGTGGGAGGAAACCGAAGATCTCGGAGAAAACCCATGCGGTCACGTGGAGAACGTACAAACTCTGTATAGACAGCACCCGTGGTCGGGATCGAAACTGGGTCTCCGGCGCTTCAAGTGTTGTAAGCAGGAACTCTACCGCTGCGCCACCATGCCACCCGGTGTCTATCTCAAATATTGCCCGCATGGTTCCCTTTCAGGTTTCGGCACTTGACAGGATGACGAGGGGGCAGAACCGTTTGGAAACTTCCAGGGTGCATTCATTACTCCTTCACCTTCACCCTACACCCAGGAAGCTGCTTGGTCCTCGAAGACTTGTGCTAATGCCACAGTCAAGGTCTGGATTCGTACCTGCTCCTATCCCTTACCAGTGGTCTCAAGAGTAGTGCGAATCATTCGTATTAAGGCGATGGAGAGGGTCAAGTCAAGTCAAGTCAGAAGAAGGATCTCGACCCGAAACATCACCTATTCCTTCTCTCCAGAGATGCTGCCTGCCCCACTAAGTTACCTCAGCATTTTGTGTCTATCTTAAGTCAAATCTAGTTTATTATCATACGCACACGTATGATGAAGTACATGGGGCAATGAAAATCTTGCTTGTAGCAGCATCACAGGCATATACCCAAACACACTGAAATATCATTGGATTCATCAATTCTATGAGGCAGCGAAACGAAAGACTCTGCAAAAAGCAAGACACTAGTGCAAAACTTAAGCCAAAATCAATTCTATGATCTTGCAACAGACGATCTGCAATATGCCTGCCATCTTGTGTTGTGCAGCTCCCAAGTGCTTAATGAGCAGCCACCCAAGAGAGAACGCAAAGGACATAACGCGAGGAAAGCCACACAACACAAACACTGGAGCAGAAAGCTGCCGATCGGAACTGGAGATGGGAGGGGCGCGAAAGAACTTGAAAGCAAACATTTGCTGGAGGGATTTCAACCCAGATTTCCAAATGCCGTTTTATTACAATGTTCTCCCAAGGTAGTAACGCCGCGGGATTTCTGAGAACTCGGGAATCTGCGCCAGTCACGCTGCAAGGCAGACTCCGCAATTAGTGCGGCAGCTCTTGGACAAGCCCCAATTATAATGTTTAACTTTAGCTTCCAGACCAACTCATTGGTGCACGGGTACAGGCCTGGACTGGTCAGAAAACCAACTGGCCTTGTTAGCCGAGTGAAAAGCAGAAAACAGATGTTCTTATCAGACTTCCGTTTTCACCAGATCTATGCAACACAAGCCCTCTGCAGTGTTTTCCACACTGGCTCATTTACCTTTTGCAGCAGCAGTCTGGAAAAACAGGCAGATCACCAGCGCTGTGCTTTTTTGGCCTTTGCTCCCCAGGCTTTGATCTACTAATCGTGTAAAAAATAAAAAAAAGTTTAAAAAAATAAAAATCATTAAGCTGCTTTTACGAAGGCTTCAGCGGTTTATGTTCTGTTTTAATTTGGATTCCAGATCTTCAACAGCAGGATACTCCCCCCCCCCACGACTCCAAATCAAAAGTAGCAGCTACTCAGTTACTCGCTAAACAGAATGAGACAAATACATCTGGCCACATCCCCAGACCCCAAAGCTAAACCAATTTCATTGCCAATTGATGTAAACTGTGTTGCAGCTTTGATTTAAGCCTTTCCGGCTGGTTTCAATTCCAAGAACAATAATTTCTTCCAATAAATTCAGCAGAAGCGGAAGGTAGTGGGAACAGTAACTGAGTGACTCCCAAACAGAGGTCCGCAGATCCCTCCAGTACATGGGGACGAGTTGGAGTATGGACAAGTTGATATGGCGTGCACGCGCACATCTCCATGATTGCCGAGGCTTTCCCAAAGCTTGTGGGATTTGTGCTGTAGAACGTGGATTATGTGCAGCGTATTCCATCCATCATTAAGGCACACTCCATTAACTAAACACCATAAATGTACCAAGAGCAAGATGTCAGATACTCCAGGTTAAAGAAGCAAAGCATCCTTCAAGCATTCGCACAAAACCGACATGATTCTGGCCTGCAATGTGCTTTCAAATTTTGCCCTTCAAAACATTGAAATCTGCAATCCTGATGCATTACCCCACTTTAATGTAGAGATGGATTCTGATTCTTCTTTGAACACGAAATTAAAGTCAAATCAGTGAGGGGTTGGGGAAAACTAATATATGAGACAAATGTTTCAGAAGAGATTCAAAGATGCTCTTTGACAGCATTTGTTAAGAATAAGCCGATGCTGTTGCTCAAGAAGCACTTTTCCACTTGTTACAGAAATGTGATTTTGTACAAAGCTGTATGTAAGAGCATCATAAAGTGGACCACTCAATGAGAGGACCACTCAATAGCTTGATCCCTCTCCGTCACTGGTCCGACTTGCCCCTTAACACCACTTTCTGTCTGATATCCACTTCCTTGATTCCTCAGATAGACACAAAACTGGGGTAGCTCAGCGGGACATGCAGCATCTCTGGAGAGAAGGAATATGTGAGGTTTCGGGTCGAGACCCTTCTTCAGACTGAGACCTTGATTCCTCTCACTTCCAACATCTGTCTGTCTCAATAAATGAGCCTACACCTTCCTCCTGGGTACAGAATTCCAAACATTTTCCATTCTTTTAGTTAAAGAAATTCCTTAACACCACTCCCATTTCAACCTGACTGCCCGCCGTCTCCGACACAGACTTAGTGAGGCCAACATGAATTGTAGCGGCTCGTTATGCCAGCCGTAGGTACTCGGGGCTATTTTGTTTACTCGCGGACATTTTTCATCAGGCTGGAAAAAACGTCCCGACTTACCTGATGCCCCGAGTACCTTTGGCTGGCATAACGAGCCGCTACGATATATCCACGGACTCCTACGGACTCGTTACGAACATTCTGCGAGTTTGAAAACTCGAGAAAATTTGTGAATAACTCGGGAAAGTGGGACAGGCCCTTTACAACACCACATGATGCTTGTGGAATTAGAAAGCTTGAAATGGGCAATCGATATTGCTGCCATGTCAGGTAATCGGAGTGGTGTTGTTACAAAAATAAGTGTTGCAGATCCATAGGTAATCGGGTCACATTGTATGTTGCATCAGCAAGCCATTGCTTCAAACAGAATGGAACCTGGACGACGTGCTGTGTTAAAAGCAGCTACATGAAGTGCAGGCTTTATGAAAGTTGGGTCTGTGAACGGCCAAGCTACATCCTGAAATGGATACAGCTATGAAAAATTACTTCCCGCTGAAGCAGATTGGTATTCTGTTGACATTTCCTTCTGCAAACTAAAGTGATGGGAAGTTTTGTGACTTATTATGGGTAGCAAATGTTGCAACCCTCAAAGAACTGGGTAGCATGGTGGCACAGCGGGTAGGGCCATTGCCTTACAGCGCCACCGACCCGGGTTCGATCCTGACTCGGGTGCTGTCTTTACGTGGTTTGCACGTTCTCCCCGTGGGTTTTCTCCATGTGCTCCGGTTTCTTTCTACACTCCAAAGACATACGGGTTTGTAGGCTAATTGGCTTGGTATAATAGTAAATTGTCCCTCGTGTGTCTAGGATGGTGTTAATGTGCGGCGGATCGCTGGTCGGCGCAGACTCGGTGGGCGAAGGGCCTGTTTCCGCGCTGTATCTCTAAACTATATTAAACTAATACATCAATTTAAAGATTAAAACACAGCACCATATTCAAAGTAAGTGGAAGAATGCGGTACGCAGAACATAAAACAGTACAGCACATGAATAACGCCTTCGCTCCATAATATATGTGCTGAATATGATGCTAAGACCAACTCTTATTTGGCAGAACATTATCTATATCCATTCCCTGCATATCCATGTGCCTATCCAAAAGCATCTTAAATACCACCATCTTTTTTACTTCCACCACCACTCAAGGCGCCTCCACCACCACTTCCAGGAACTCCTCAGAGTTCCTCTGTGTAAAAAAAAACTAGTCCTCCACATCTCCTTTAAACTTTGCACTTCTCATCTTAAAGCTATGCCCTCTAGTATTTGATAATTCCATTTTGGGAAATCTGAGATTAGAGCTAAATCTTCAGTAGTAAAGGTCGGAGATTCAGCAAACAAAATGGAGCAATTTATATGGCACAAAAACAGGCGTTTTTTTACACAACATCTATTCTGACCATAGGCAACGTTTCGGCCCGAAACGTTGCCTATTTCCTTCGCTCCATAGATGCTGCTGCACCCGCTGAGTTTCTCCAGCTTTTTTGTGTACCTTCGATTTTCCAGCATCTGCAGTTCCTTCTTAAACAATCTATTCTGACCATCTTGCTAGTGAGGGAGTGCAGCATAGGTTCACCAGGTTAATTCCCAGGATGGCGGGACTGTCATATGCTAATAGAATGGAGAGACTGGGCTTGTATTCACTGGAATTTAGAAGGATAAGAGGGCATCTTATTGAAACATATAAGATTATTAAGGGATTGGACATGCTAGAGGCAGGAAACATGTTCCCGATGTTGGGGGAGTCCAGAACCAGGGGCCACAGTTTAAGAATAAGGGGTAGGCCATTTAGATGAGGAAAAACTTTTTCACCCAGAGTTGTGAATCTGTGGAATTCTCTGCCACAGAAGGCAGTGGAGGCCAATTCAAGAGAGAGTTAGATAGTTAGATAGAGCTCTTAAAGATAGTGGAGTCAAGGGATATGGGGAGAAGGCAGGAATGGGGTAGTGGTTGAGGATGATCACAGTGAATGGCAGTGCTGGCTCGAAGGGCAGGATGGCCTACACTTGCACCTATTGTCTGTTGTCATGACTATCTACACTAATCACACTTGTTTGCATTAATTCCATATCCATCTGTTTGTTGAATATAAAAAACAAAAAGCTGGAGCAACTCAGCGGGACAGGCAGCATCTCTGGAGAGAAGGAATGGGTGACGTTTCGGGTCAAGACGCTTCTTCAGACTATTTGTTATTCATTCAAGCATCTGTCCAGATGCTTGTTTTGTGATCATTGTTCCCATCTCCACCTCCTCATCCATCAGCTCATTCCAGATATCGGCTACTCATGGAGTGAAACATTTACTCTCTCATCCCCTTTAAACTCCTGCCTCTCACCTCATAAAACATATGCCCTCTACCATGGGGATCGACCCTCTCTATGCCTCTTATAATTTTATATACCTCAGTCTTGTCATCTCTCAGCCTCCTTTGCTCCATGGAGAACAGACCCAGCCCAGCCAATCTCATCTGATAAGAAAGTATATGATTTTTAAAAATTAGTGTCGGAAGGAACTGCAAATACTTGTTTACACCAAAGATAAATAAAAAATGTTGAAGTAACTCAGCGGGACAGGCAGCATCTCCGGAGAGAAAGTGCAAGTGATTATTTGGGTCGAGACCCTGGTGTAACGTGTGTCAGCAGAGCTATTAGAGATAGACAATTAATGCCAGTTTCCAATGCCACCAAGCGTCGCAAGCATACAATGGAATTATTAATGCTTTTATGGAAGATTGCAAATGTTAGTTGTTCCCCTGAAATGGTGTGGTACTAAGGGATCTTGGTTTAGGTTTCAATGGTTTAGGTCTATTCTTGCCATAAGTATAAAACTTTGTTTTGCACGCCACGCAATTAAAAACGACAACATTTCAGTTTTCCCATTCAAGATGGTGGCGGTAGATGCAAGATAATAACAGCGCCAGTGAGCGGGCTGGGGCCTTACCTCCCACGCCCTCAAACGTTCTTTAGGTGTTCTGGGGTTTGCTGTGGGAGGTGCCCGGGGCACAGAGTCGGAGCAGTGGCAGTGTGCGGTGAGGGTCGGTGTGTTCATGGGTCGATGTGTCCAGATTAAGGTGACGGTAAAGTGGGCCGCTGGAGGCCCTGTAACAACCCAGGGCTCAATTAGATCAGGCACTGCTCCGAATGGCCGAGTGCGTGGATCGGATACGGCTTGCAGTGGGCGCAGAGCAGGGCAGGAAGACATCAACAACATGTCCTGGCCAGGCCGACCCTGCAGGTCTGATCCAGAGCTGTCACCACGACACTGGGTCTTAATGACAAAATTAAGACTCTACATCGTTAACAACTTTGAACTTTAATTACACAAAATGGCGCTGGAAACATGCCGACTCGTGTGTACTGTCACAATGTAATCTATTATTCTAAGCACAAATTAATTATAGAGAGAGGTTTAGTTTAGATTTAGAGCGGAAACAGCCCCTTCGGCCACCGAGTCCACGCCGACCTGCGATCCCGGCACATTAACACTATCCTACACACACTAGGGACAATTTACATTAATCCCATCTTTGGAGTGTGGGAGGAAGCCGAAGATCTCAGTGAAAACCCACACAGATCACGGGGAGAACGTACAACTTCCGTACAGACAGCACCTGTAGGCAGGATCAAACCCGGGTCTCCGGCGCTGCAAGCGCTGCACGCGCTGTAAGGCAGCAACTCTACCGCTGCGCCACCCTGCCGCCCGTTGGTGGCAGGTTGGATAGGCTGTAAGCATTGTCATTAAAACTTAGAAGAATGAGAGATGATCGTCATGAGAGAGATAAAATTATGAGGTTGACAGGATGGATGCTGAGCGGATGTTTCCCTCTCATCAGAGGGTTATCGGAACTCGGGGCATGGTTTAAAAAAGACAAAGGATTGTCCATTGAAGTTAAATATGACTCCAGTCACAGAAATGTTGTCCCTCAATACCGGTCAACTCAAATTATTAACAAAGATGTCATATTTAGTTAAATGCTGCCTTGAAGTCAACATCAGTCACTCTCACCGAAGCTGTGGAAATAAAATAAAGATAGTGCATTTGTGAACACCGTAAGGTCGTTTGCCATCATTGTAACCTAGCCGGAAGTACAGCAAAGCTTCAGTCTCACAGTCAGGGTGCTTTCTGGTCCCACAACCATCGCTGTGTCCAATGACTCTCAGCCATTTAGATTTTACGTTAGACTTATACTTTAGAGATACAGTGTGGCAACAGGCCCTTCGGCCCACCAAGTCCGCGCTGACCAGCAATCGCCCCGTACACCAGCACTATCCTACACACTAGGGACAATGTACAATGTTTTACCAAAGACAAAAAACCCCCCTACAAACTTGGATGTCTTGTGGAAGTACGGGAGGAAACTGAAGCACCCGGAGAAAAAAAAACAAGCGGTCATAGAGAGAGTGTGCAAACTCAGTACATGCTGTGCCTGTAGTCAGGATCGAACTCGGGTCTCTGGCGCTATAAGGCAGCAGCACAACCACTGTGCTGCCTCTACGATTTCTTCATATCAAAGGGTGAGTGCTGACTAGATGAAGACCGACTTTTCAGAGAGATATGTATAGGAAGGAACTGCAGATACCGGTTTAAACCAAAGATAGGCGTAACTCAGCGGGACAGGCAGCATTTCTGGGGAGAAGGTATGGTGACGTGTCGGGTTTCTATCTTTTCAGAGATATTAAGATGGAGCATCCAGCCAGTCTTTACTAATGGGCGACCATGACTCGAACGACATCGCTGTTATCACTACTAACACAGACTTATATTTCAGATTAATTTCCTAAGATTATATTCCTCACTGCCTGGTGGGATTTGAATTTATCTGCAGCTCTATGACGATAGTGCTCTGCCACTGTGCTCCTCTGCTCCCGTTTTGTGCTGGTAATTCAACCATTATTCGGAAACTTTAAAAAGAATCCTGCAAAGAAAGGTTCTTTTATTTCGTCATTGGGATGCGGGTGCCACGGTCAAAGACTCCGTTCATTCCTCGGATAGTGGCAAGCTGCATTTCTGGAACTGCAGCAGTTTGCGATGTGAAACTATTCCCTCCCACAGTGCTGTTTCTCAGATTCTTAGATTTCGGACCCAAGAATAATGAACAAACGGGGTTATAGAGTCATAGAGTCTTACAGCGTGGAAACGGGCCCTTCGGCCCAACTTGCCCACATCCACCAATATATCTCGTCTACACTAGTCCCACCTGCCTGCATTTGGCCCATGTCCCTTCCAATACAATACAATACAATACAATAATACAATACAATACCATTTATTGGCATTTGAGCCTCAGTGAGGCTCAAACGAAATTCCGTTTCCGCAGCCATACAAACAAAGACAATTCCTAGACATACACACAATTTAGTTCACACAAACATCCATCACAGTGAACCCACTGTGATGGAAGGCAAAGTCTTTTCTCTCCCCTGTTCTCCATTTCTCTCCCGATGTCCAAGCCCCAGGCGGGCGATGCTAAGTCCCACGGCCATTTTAGGCCGTGCCGGGCAATTTACGGCCCCGCTCCCAGTCTAAATGTCACAATGTTGGAGCCCCCGGCGGGCGCTGGAATGCCCCACGGCCATGAAGCCGTGCCGGGCGATGTACGTCCCCGCTCCGGGTCGTTCCAACCCCACGACACGGGCTGGAGAAGTCGCGTTGCGGGAGCTCCGGGAAGCTGTCTCTCCATCCGGACCCGCGAGCTCCCGATGTCATTGTCCACCGGACCTGCGGCTGCGTTGCTGGAGCCTCCGAGCCCCTGGAGTCGAGTCGCAGCAGCGAGTCACCACCGCTCCCCACACTCCGAGGCCGGCCAGCCCCACGATGGTGAGTAGTCCGCAGCTCCGCAGTCTCCCGAGCCCCCGGGTCGTTCAGGTTGGAGGCCGCTCCACGGTGCTAGGCCCCAACGACAACGGAGACCCGACAGGGAAAAGGTCGGGTCTCCCGGACAGGGAAGAGATTTTAAACAGTTTCCCCCTCCCTCCGCCCCCCACATATACACATTTAAAACCAGTATTAAAAAAAACACCAACACTACATTTAACTAGACTAAAAATAAAAAAAAGACAGACTGCAACGGGTGAGTCACGCCGCCAACTTTTGATCAAACCTATTCCAACCTATTCCATCCATGTATCTGTCGAAATGTTTCTTAAACATTGAAATAGTACCTGACTTAACTTCTTCCTCCAGCAGCTCATTCCACACACCCACCACCTTTTGCGTAAAAAAGTGAATACTCAAATTCCTATTAAATTTTTAATTTATCACCATGAACCAACGACAATGGTTGTCGATTCCCCTCCTCAGGACAAGAGACTTTGTGTGTTTATTCTATCTATTCCTCTCATGATTTTGTACACATCTATAAGATCACCTGTGCTCTAAGGAATAGTCCTAGCCTGCTCAACTGCTGAATATAGCACAGGCCCTTGAGTCCTGACAACATCCTCTTAAATCTTCTCTGTACCTTTTCCAGCTCGATAGTTTGGGATTTGTATGTAAACTTTGAGATGTGGACTTTGTTAAAAAAATGTGGTAAGTGTTCCTTCCAGCACTGGGGCTCTGAGATTTGGGGAGGGCAGTCAAAGAAAGTCTTCCATTGCAATAATTGGGCGTCACCAACCCCATTGGCATTCACACTTACCAAAAGTGGCAGCATGATAGTGCATCGACAAACTGGGAGTTACCTTGGGAGAGGTGAACGTGGAGTCTGGTCCCCATGAAGTCACAAAACACGAGGTCAATCCTGTGCAAAAAAACCTACTTCTGTCCTTCCACTGATGTCCAGCTTGTGTAAGACCCCATTGCAGTAAACGTTATTCATGTTCTTCCCTTTACCCTGTACTTGCACACCGTGGATGGTTCGATTGTAATTGTGTGTTGTCTTTCTGTTGACGGGTGAGCAGGCAACAAGAGCCTTTCACTGTGCCTCGATGCACTGGCCAATGAAATAGACTCAAACTAAACTCAAGTGCATGTTTAGCCTGATGGATGTGTTAATGATCAAAGAGGCTACTGGACCCAGATGTTTTTGAACAACAAACGATGTTGGAACAGAATTCATACAGGCATGTGGGAGAATTTTTAAAAATACACTTCTTATTTAAAGCTCTTGAGTATGACGGCTGGAATAAATAGCGAGTTTTCCCCAAGGTACAATGTTGTTTTATTTTGATTAGATGGATAAAAATGGATTAAAGTTTAGATAGGCTCTGCGATGTGAAATCCATCCGATTACCACGCGCAGTAGATTTACTCAAGTGAAGCGAGCCAATTCCGTTATGGAATTAATACCATATCAAAGGAGAATGGATTGTCTTCCCTCCCCTGCCTGGCTCCATCGGCACAGTTTTCACGCTCCTTGTGCCCATCATTCACAAGCCACTGTCTCCCAACTCCACCCCTCCCTGGTTCCAGGAACTTGAATAGTACGGGTGTCAGGGGTTATGGGGAGAAGGCAGGAGAATGGAGTGAGGAGGGAGGATTAGATCAGCCATGATTGAATGGCGGATAGATTTGATGAGCACAATGGCCTACTTCTGCTACTATCACTTGTGAACCTACGAAGGTGAAAGAAGGAAATATACTTTAAACCAGGCTTCCTTGGGCCTCTAGAGTAAATATCATTTTCTTGGAAGCCAACATTCTAGTGTCTGTGATTTAGTCAGAGGGTGATGAATCTGTGGAATTCTTTGCCACAGAAGGCAGTGGGGGCCATGTCAGTGGATATTTTAAGGCAGATATAGATAGATTCTTGATTAGTACAGGTGTCAGGGGTTATGGGGAGAAGGCAGGAGAATAGGCTTAGGATGGAGAGATAAATCAGCCATGATTGAATGGCGGAGTAGACTTGATGGGCCAAATGGCCTAATTCTATTCCTATCACTTATGACCTCCCCACCTGCTCCAACTGCTCCACGTCCTCACTTCACCTGTTTTCACCTATCGCTCGCCAACCCCTGCCTCACCCCTTCCCTTCACCTCTTTTACCCTCACCATCGACGCCATCTATACTCAGTCCCGATGCAGGGTCTCACTCCAATACGTCGACCAGCCCTCCTCCTTCACGGAAGGGCGGCGCAGTGGCACAGCGGCAGAGTGCCCGGGTCCGATCCCGACTACGGATGCTCTCTGTACGGAGTTTGCACGTTCTGCCTGTGACCACATGGGATTCCCCCCGGTGCTCCGGTTTCCTCCCACACTCCAAAGGTGTACAGGTATGTAGCTTCGGTAAAAAAATTAAATTGTCGATAGCGTGTAGGATAGAGCTAGTGTACGGGGGTCGCTGGTCGGCACGGACTTGGTGGGCCGAAGGGCCTGTTTCTGCGCTGTATCTCTAAAATCTAAAAATTAAAAACTAAGATGCTGCCTGACCTACTGAGTCCTTCCAATAGTTTGCATTTTGCACCAGTTATCTGCCGGCTCTCATGACCGGATTGACTTCCAGGTTGTTATACTGCCTCCTGTGAATTCCCTTCAACTTATCTTCTGGCAATGTTAGGAGCAGGACAAGTGGAAACAACTGCCTCCCATCAGTTGATCAGTAACTCGGACGGTGGGCGGAGAGTAGGCTTCCCTCTGCTTTCAGGCTTACAGTTCCACCGGGAAGATAAAAGATGCCCCGAATCGGTATTTCACTTAATTTAACTGAAACAAAAATATTACTTCAGGATTTTGATGCCTCTGGTTTTAAGAAACTGTTCAATGTATTGCAGAAACAAACTCTTATCCTAACTGCTCAAACAATGATGTTAAAGACTTACAACAACAAAAAATGGGAATGTATGGAATTTTCTGTTGAATTACAGAGAGAGGAGGGTTACGGCTAGTTAATCAGACCAGCGGCTGCTTATTTTATTATACAGAGGCAGAAGGTTAAGCTTTACAAATATACAGCCAAAGGTTGCAAGGATTTCCACATCAATACACGGAAACCTTCACAAGGCTGTCAATTAAGTAATGAGATCTCACCGTGCAGCAGGTAGTCCTTTTATGAATTCACAATTCAGACAAATCAAATTTCTCCAAGGGTGAAGCTAATTTCATTACGAGGCAGAAATGTAATTTCTGATGAAAGGGAGCAGTGCAGATTTCTAAGCATAATGCTTTCTATAAACTTAATTATAGTTTTTGTTGGCGGTGGGAAGGAGAGAATTAATATTCTGCTTTTGAACAAAATAGATCCAGTCAATTTCAAACAATGAGTTTTGACTTCAGTTGTGTTAACTGTTTAGATGTGGTCCGCGGGAACTGGGTTTCACATTTGTAATGGTATGAGATTAGGCAAGGGGCGGCACAGCGGTGTCGCGGTAGAGTTGCTGCCTTACAGCACCAGAGACACGGGTTCCCACCGAGATCTGTAAAGTTAGGGCACTAGGTCCTCCTGTTTTTTTGTCAGTGGCTAACAACTTCCAGCTTTTGTGCAACAGAGTATTCTCTTGGACATGCCTCCACCACCACTCCCAGCAGCTTGTTCCACACAACCATCACCCACTACATCTCCTTCAAGCAAAGAACTGCAGATGTTGGTTAATAGTCTGAAGAAGGGTCTCGACCCGAAACACTACCCATGTTCTCCAGGGATGCTGCCTGACCCACTGTGCTACACCAGCACTTTGGTTCCTTTAAACTTTGCCCCTCTCAATTTAAAGTTGTGCCCTCTAGTATTTGACATTTCCATCCTGGGGAAAAGAAGTTCTGACCATGTACCTTATCAGTGCCTCTCATTATTTAGCTATTTTGTCTTGTCATTCTGCACCCTCTTCCTGTACAAAAAAATGTGCACAAAACGTATTTAATCTTTATTGCCCTTGTTACTACAAACCTCAAACAAATTATCTGTTAATCTTTTTTGCAAATCCAATTTCGTTTAGGGACACAGTGTGGAAACAAGCCCTTCCTACGGCTGGGCGAGTCCACGCCGAACATAAATCACCCGTGCACCAGTTCTATGTTATCCCACTTTCGCATCCTACACACTAGGGGAAATTTACAGAGGCAATTAGCCTACAAACATGCACATCTTTGGGATGTGGCAGGAAACCAGTGCATCCAGCCAAAAACCTACACGGTCCCAGGGAAAACGTACAAACTCTGCACAGACAGCACCCGAGGCCAGGATCGAACCTGGGTTTCCGGCACTGAGAGGCAGCAGCTCTTGAAACTCTTGCCACAATTCCAGACTTGGAGCCCTGGTCACTTTCTGGTGAGCCAATATGGGCACTACCAGGGAGGCCAAGTTTTCTAGTCGAGGAAGTCGTGCAACATAGAAAGCACTTTATCAGGATGCATCAACGCTTGGTTTGAGAACAGCTGTAAGAAATTGCAACAAAATGTGGACGCAGCCCAGACCAACCTCCCTTCCATTGACTCCATTTATACCTCAGGCCATCAGCATAATCAAGGATGAGTCGCACCCAGGCCACTCCCTCTTCTCCCTCTCCCTTCAGGCAAAAGGTATAGAAGTGCGAAAACACACACCACCAGATTCAGGGACAGTTTCTTCACAGGCAACTGAATTAACCTACCACATCCAGAGAGCAGTGCTGAACTACTATCTACCTCTTTGATGTCCCTCGGACTTTCCTTGACCGAATGTTGCTGGCTTTACCTTGCACTAAATGTTAAACCCTTATAAATCCATTGTAAATGGATTAGATTAGATTAGATTATACCTTTAATAATCCTTTTCAGGAAATTACAGTGCCACGACAGCTTCAAGACAAACATAACACCACACATTTCCTCAAATGGCTTCCATACTTAACAAGTTAAAATACGTTAAAATACAAGTTAAAATACAATTAATTTTAAAAAAGTGCAATTATTTATGCGCATTATAAAGTCTTATAGCAGCTGGTAAACAGGACTTCCTATATCTCTCCGTTTTGCACATTGGTGCAATCAGCCTCTGACTGAAGATGCTGCTCTTGATCACCTTCAGGGCATGGAGTGGGTGAGTGGGGTTTGTCATTATAGAACCTAGTTTATTTAGAGTTCTGGCCTCTGCCACCTGCTGGACCGTTCGTTGCTCAGCCCCGACCACTGAGCCGGCCTTCCTGATTAGTTTGTCCAGTCTGTTTTTATCCGCTATACGGGCGCCATCTCCCCAACAGGCCACAGCAAAAAACAGAGCACTGGCCACCACTGAATGGTAGACACTGCACAGTAGGGGTTGGCAGATATTAAATGACCTCAGCCTCCTTAAAAAATACAGTCGGCTTTGTCCCTTCCTGTACACCGCCTCCATATGACACTTCCAGTTCAGCTCACTGTCAAGCTGCACCCCAAGGTACCTGTGATTAGCGACCACCTCCACCTCAGTGCCCTTAATGGTGATCGGCGTTGCTTGAGTCCTCCTCCTCCCCCTCCTGAAGTCCACAACTATCTCCTTTGTTTTTTTGGTGTTAAGATGGAGGTTATTGTGTGCGCTCCACTCCACAAAGTTACTTATTATGTCTCTGTATTCCTCCTCATTGCCCCCTTTAATGAGGCTGACAACAGCTGTATCATCCGAAAACAAACCTCAAACAAATTGATTGGAATTGATTGTAATCGTGTACCATCTTTCTGCTAACTGGTGAACATGCAACAAAAAGCTTTTCACTGTACCTCGGTACACGTGACAATAAACTAGACTGACACTGAACTGAACAGGAACTGTACACCATACTCCAGGTGTGGTTCAGCCAGGGCAATAATCCTGTATATTCCACCTCTCTAACCATTCCATTTGCCATTTTGGTTAATTTTGACAGCGAAGCACGCATTCCGTAAATGATTTTTTTTTTAAATGTCTTCTGGCTACCAATATTCCTGCACAAAGAAATTGATTCTTGCTATTTATTCTATTTTGCTATACAACTAGATAACAATTTGCTTCACCTTAATGGAATGGAACAAATTATATCAAAACAATCTTGAGGGCAAATAATAACAGTAAAAGGCCTGTTACAAACTATCTTTAAAACATTTTTTTTTAGAAAGATACAGAGTCGAATCAGGCACTTAAGCCCACTGAGTTCGTGCCGACCAGCAATCACCCTGCACACTAGCACTATCCTACACACTAGGAACAATTTACAGAAGTCAATTAACCTACAAATCTGTACGTCTTTGGAGTGTGGGAGGAAAATGGAGCACTCGGAGAAAATCTATACGGTCACAGGGAGAACTTACCAACTTAGCAGAGACAGCACCCCTAGTCAGGACCGAACCCAGGTCTCCTGCACTGTTCGACACAATATAACAAAACTAATCTAAGTCAGAACTGTGTCGCACTATTTACCAAAGACAAATATCTTTTTGTGCCTTCAGTGAATAGCGAGCTGGGCTGGCAAGGTCACCATTCCCAGCATTCCCTCGTGACCTTTCAACAGAGTAGTTTCGCCTGGAGGCCAACTCAGGTCAGGGCAATAGACTTTCTTCCCTCGAACAATAAAGTAAAAACCGTACCAGTTCAACTCTTATTTCCAAATCTGATCGCACAATCAGTAAGGAAAATAATTATTTACAATCTTTAACAAACATCAAGAGGCCGTAATCCTGAGCTAAACACAAAGTGCCAGAGGAACTCAGTGGGTCAGGCAATATCTATGGAGGGAATGGACGGGAAACATTTTGGATCGGGACCCTTCTTCAGACTTCTGAATTCCAAATTATAAACTTGGAATTGAAAATAAATGTTTGCTCATTTTAACACCCAATTCTCAGCAAGAGGAAGATAACCCTCCACAGGTCAATTGACGGTCATGCACATTATCCGTTTGACTCTTTATCATTCCCCACAGGCGCTGCCTGAGCTGCTGAGCATTACTGGTTTTTCGTTCTAGATTTTCAGCAAAGATCCTATAGCAAGCAAGATAGTCCACTCGACGAAAAAGACGTGGTACGGCCATGGGCAGATTCATGGGTAATTTTCGGCCCCATTTCCATAACCGGCTTCCGTCTCCGCACCAAAGATCCCATAGTTGAGCAAAGATACTAGTGCGGAGATGGAAACCGGTTACGGAAACATCCTCGTAAAAATAAAAGTTCTTTGGTAAAAATCTTCTCCTCATTTTCAGAATTATAATTTATTAACACAAACTGTTCCCCCGCGACGTTGATTACACTGCGAGTCGGGTTGGGTTACTGAAATGGATGAAAAAAAGGCCCACGTTCCACTCCGTTGCGTACTACACGTCAGCCCATTGCATTTAGCAGGAGTGGTCTATCTTGCTCCGCTATAGGATTCTTGATTTCCAGTATCTGCGTGGTTTTAAAAACATTTCGCAGTCCTTATTTGACCTTTCACCTCAGAGGGGTGCGGAGAATGTTTATGAGGAATGGCTGCCGATCAAGATTTCTTCAAGGAAATGAACCGTGAAAAATATCCCAACAAGTCACCAGGTAGGGTCTCGATCCGAAACGTCACCCATTCCTTCTCTCCAGAGATGCTGCCTGTCCCACTGAGTTACTCCAGCATTTTGTGTCTATCCATATAAAGCAACAAAGTTTGAAGACCCATTTACCATTCACCTGCACTGAACAACTGATATTAAATGTGACCAAACAAAGAACAGTGCAGTACATTAATTAAGATCCATTAAGTCTCAAGATTGAGAAGATTCACAATTACTCTGTCCATGGAACGTCACTGATTATTTTTTTCTGCCTGAGGGTCCCAATTATAATTCACATTCACAATCCATTAGGATACAACAGAAATATTCATGCACGGGGAAACTCTGATAAAAGATTTCAATGAAATTAAAGCCTCTGTTACATTTTATCTCCAAATGTAAATTGATTTAAAGTGAATTTCATGAGAAATCAAGCCAACGTCTTTTCATTGCAAATGTGTTTCTGACAAACTAAACACATTCATTTTCACTTTGAAAACCCCCTAATCCCAGCACACCTACAATTAAAATTTTACTTCAGCAGTGCACCACGTCAACCATCAACATCATTCAGTTTGTAACCCTGTCAAAGAAACAAAAATGTAATGCCTTTCATAGCCTCCACCATGCCCCAAGGTGTTTCACAGCCAATCTGGTAGAAGAATGTGAGAAGCAATTTGCACTCAGCCAGAGCTCAAGAGCAGAAAGACAAAAACAAAATGAACAGATAATCGATCCTCAAGTTCAACTTCCAGACTTACTTCCCCCAATGTTGTGTGGCTGCCAATTAAATTTATCCAGACTAAAGGCTGATAACTTCAATTTTCACATGGTTTTGCCTCTCCCCAGAAATTTAGCTAGGACATTTCCTGAAGTATTCCAGTGACTGTACCAGTAATACTGAGCATGGTATAATGCTCATGTAACACTCTTTGTGCAATATTGTGCTGAATCTTAAATCAATGTTTAGCATCCTTGGGACAACAGACATATGGACATGTATGTAGAAGCCCCTCGAGCCCCGTCTGCAGTTCAGTAAGGGTCATGACTCATCAGATTGCAACTTGAACTCGGCATTCCTGCCTAACCCCGTGCCTATCAAGAATCTATATTTCTCTGCCTGCAAGATATTGATGAACTGTTCCCACCCACATTTAAGGAAGGCTAGAAAAACAAAATCACCTCACCTCTGTCTTGCACGGGTCGTTGTTTATATTTAAGTAGTAACCCCCTTGTTTTATATGGAGACGCAAGGAACTGCAGATGCCGGTTTACAAAAAACAACACACAAAGTGCTGGAGTAACTCAGTGGGCAGGCAGCGTATCTGAAGGTCGTGGATAGGTGATGTTTCGGGTGGGGACCCTTTGTCAGACAAGAGGGTCTACATCCTGTACACATCCCACTAATCAAGACTCTGTCAGGAACATGGATTTTAACAACAGCTGCCCCAAACTGGAAGCCCTGAAAGCCAAACCCATTTTCAGCTCGGATGCCTCAGGTCTTCCACCTCATCACACCACGTGACGTTGACCAATCACCATTCCCTGATCACATATTGCAGGAAAAGTGTTCCCGATGTTGAGGGAGTCCAGAACCAGGGATCACGGTTTAAGAAAAAGCCGATGGATTGGGCTGCTACGGTGGCGCAGCGGTAGAGTTGCTGACTTACAGCGCGTGCAGCGCCAGAGACCCGGATTCAATCCCGAATACGGCTGCTGTCTGTACAGCGTTTATACATTCTCCCCGTGACCGGGTGGGTTTTCTCCGAGATCTTCAGTTTCCTCCCACCCTCGCACATACAGGTATGAAGGTTAATTGGCTTGGTGTGTGTTTAAATTGTTCCTAGTGGGAGCAGGATAGTGTTAACATGTGCGGATCGCTGGTCGGTGCAGACTCGGTGGGACGAAGGGACTGTTTACGCGATGTATCTCGAAACATAAACTAAAATAAGCGATAGGCCATTTGGGACCGAGATGAGAATAAACGTTTTCAGACAAGAGTTGTGAATTCTCTGCCACAGAAGGCAGTTGAAGGCAATTCACTGGATGTTTTCAAGCGAGAGCTCGATATAACTCTTGGGGCTAACGGAATCAAAGGAAATGGGGAGAAAGCAGGAACAGGGTACTGATTTTGGATGGTCAGCCATGATTTGGATGATCAGCCATGATCATTGAATGGCAGTGCTGGCTCGAAGGGCCGAATGACCTACTCCTGCACCTATTTTCTCAGTTTCTATGTTTCTCGCACCCCAGTGTTCAGACATGACAATGCCCATAACACTTAATCCAATGGTCCAGACTCCCTCAAGCCCTATGTTCCAGTCACCTTGCTACATATGACAATAATACATGTGACAATGTGGCGGTCACGGTGGCACAGTGGTAGAGTTGCAGCCTTACAGCGAATGCAGTGCCGTAGACCCGGGTTCGATCCTGACTACGGGTGCTCTCTGTACGGAGTTTGTATGTTTTCCCGGTGAACATGCGTGGGTTTTCCCTGGGAGCTTTGGTTTCCTCCCACACCCCAAAGTCGTACAGGTTTGTAGGCTAATTGGCTTGGTCGGCGCGGAGTCGGTCGGTCGAATGGCATGTTTCCGCGCTGTTTCATTAAACTAAAATTTAAACAAAACTAAAGATATAGCTCCTTCATCGAAGGCTCAAGAGTCTCCACCAACCTCCCAATGGGCCCCTACCTCCAACCTCAATTACTATTGAAAACTGCAGAATAGAGTCATGATAGAGACCATTGGAATCACAGAGAGACCCAGCATGGAAACATGCCGTTCAGCTATAGTGACCATTAGCCACCCATTTACCCTAAAGGGCCTGTCCCACGAGCATGCGACTCCATGCGGCAAGCACGACCTAACGTGGTCGCTTGAGCCATACGGCCTTGCGGGGCCGGTCCCACTTCGATCGCCGGAGCCGTATGGAGTTGCGCGGAGCTGGTCCTGACATCGCGCGGGGCTCCGAAAAACTGACCATGTTAAAAAATTCCGCGCGGCAACAGCCTGCTGGCCCGCAGCCGCCTCGACGCCGTACGCACCACCTCGACGGGCGTGCGCAGCATCTTGACGCCGTACGTCACGCTCGAACTTCCCGTGGACTTCACTCGAACTTCACGGCACTCACTCGACGTCCACGCGGCCCCTGCTTCCGGTTTGGTCGTGCTCGCCACATGCAGGGACAGGCCCTTCCTAAACGTCGCCTATTTCCTTCGCTCCATAGATGCTGCTGCACCCGCTGAGTTTCCCCAGCAATTTTGTGTACCTACAGGCCCTTCATACTCCATTTCTCCCCCATTTCTCTCCACATTCTTATTATATTCCCCCAGTTCTTCCACTTATCTGCACATTAGGGAACATGTACAGCGGCCAATTAATCTACTAAACTGCAGGTCATTGGGATGTGGTAAGGAAGCAGGGAACTCGGGGGACACCCACATGGTCAGGGTGAGAACATACATCCGACGTCAGGATTGAACCTGGATCTCTGGCACAGTGAGACAGTAGCTTTACTACCTTCTTCACTGAGCCCCACTGTCGTGACAACCACCTTGTGTGAACCTCGAGGTGCAATGACATTTCTACGAGCATTTGTGTTTAGGAGGTTTAGCTGTGGGAATCAATATTAACTCGGGTACAAGCTGTCTGAAGAAGGGTCTCGACCCGAAACGTCACCTAATCCTTTTCTCCAGAGATGCTGTCTAACCCGCTGAGTTACTCCAGCTTTTTGTGTCTATCTTCGGTTTTAAATCTGCAGTTCCTTCCTGCACAAGCAAGCAATCTTTGTAAAATGACAAGAGAACGTTTGACTTCATTTTATGGAACAGGGTTACAAGATGCGAATGACTGCACCTTGACAATTCAGAGGCACAGTGGAACTGCAGTCAGGTATGTAGCTAGGTTAGGCACTCTGGAGTGAGCTTGCATTTACAACATTCTGACTCATTCTGAGCAGAACCACCCAGGGTTGCCAACTTTCTCACTCCCAAATAAGGGACAAAAGGTCAAAATAAGGGACCAATTCCCAACGGCAATTTGTTGACCGACTCGGCCGTGGCTGGGTGAACGATGAGTTGGCCTGGGTGCTGGACTGCACACAAAGCCCAGCTGGCCAGCTGAGGAGTTTCGGCCCGCGCAACGTTGCGGGCAATGTCCGGCACCCCATCCAACTCATGAACCAATGATCGGCCATGAGAAGGAGGGGTGGTGGTGTCGACGGTCAGTGAAGGTCCGAAGGTCGGACAGCTGGCGGGCTGCCGATCAACAGGGCCACGGGCGAGATGCTGCTGCTGCACTCCATGGGCTGCACTGCGTCGGGACGGGTGAGGCGGGGCTGGACGCGGTGCTCTGACCTGACAGTCCCCCTCGACCCGAGTTGTTGCAGTCAAATACAGGACAAGGGCAGTCCCGTATGGGACAAACCAAATTAGCCCAATATACGGGATGTCCCGGCAAAAAAATGGACAGTTAGCAACCACTGAATCAAAGATAACTGGTTAAAATTGTACTAGCATTAGTGCATTGAGTCTTGACAACTATATCGGTGCAATACTATTAAAATATTTCTGAATTGTTACAGGAAATGGCTCTTTAAGGAGATTTTAAACTGTGATTCCATTTATCTGTTCAATCCATGCAAACAATACCACTGTACCTTTCAAAGATCAGCGCACTCACCTGCAAAATTGATCGTTATATTTTCCCGAGTCAGTGAAAAATTTACAGGTTAATTAATTGGGTTTTTTTGTATGGTGTGCTTAAATTGATTGCCAGAATTGCTGACATTATTTTAAAGGTTGAGAGCTGTTTTCTACTGGTTGGGGAGGCTATTCAAGAGCACATTCAGCCGATTTGTTGCCCTCGTGTCGAGGCAATTCAATATTTAACGAGAAAGAAGTCAAGCACTCCAAACTTTACAATGTGTCTAAAATCTAAATAGTAGTGTGCGAGAACATTTTATATGTTAAGAGGGAAGTAATGATTTTAACTGCTTGGTGCACATGGCCAAAGCAAAGCATGTCTTTTAGTTTAGCTTAGAGATACAGCCTGAAAACAGGCCACCGAGTCTGCACCGCCCATAATCACCCCATACTAGTTCTATCCTACACACTAGGGACAATTTACAGAATCCAATTAATTTGCAAACCTGTATGTCTTTGGAATGTGAGTGGAAACCGGAGAACCCAGAGAAAACCCACGTGGTCACAGGGAGAACGTACAAACTCTGTACAGACAGCACCAGTGGTCAGGTTGGAACCCAGTTCTGTTTAGAGATACAGTGCGGAAACAGGCCCTTCAGCCCACCTAGTCCACACCGTCCAGTGATCCCCGTACATTAACACTATCCTGCACACAGGAGGGCCCAATTTTACACTTATACCAAATCAATTTACCTCCAAACCCGTACGTCTTTGGAGTGTGAGAGGAAACTAAAGATCTCGGAGAAACCCCACACAGGTCACAGGGTTAACTCCGTATGGACAGCACCCGTAGTTGGGATTCATCCCAGTTCTCCAACGCTGCAAGCGCTGTAAGGCAGCAACTCTACCACTGCGCCACCGTGGCCACCCAAGCGGCATCCTTTATTTCCATCTTACACACAGTAAATCAATGTCAGAGTCAAGCAGAATCAGACAAACACCACCTTACCTTGTTCATTGAGTAGACCGAACTCCAGTGAGTATTTCAGGACGTGGTAATTATTCCACACATAGAGCTTATGGTCTCTCGGATTGTAATCCACTGCTGCAATGTACTGGTAGGAGTTGGGAAAGATGATGTCAATACTTCCTTCCATACTTAACTCGGTGTTATAGATATAGTCTATCTTATTCCCAGTGGCCTCATTGTCGTCATCTTCATACACAGATTTCACCACGTAGAGAACGCCACAAATCATGAAGGCATTTGAAGCTGACCTCTTATCATAGGCAGTATTCCAAGTTCCTTCAATCCGCAAAGTGTAAGGATTTAACTGGCTAATTACTATTTTGCCATTGTTCTGCTCTGTTGCATAGATGACCCATAACCCGTTTTCGTCCACCGCAAGATCAATGTCGGACTTCCCTCCCCATCGGTAAGGGGAGGTGTCGTGGTAATTGGCGCTGGCTATGATGGCCTCCCCACTCTTGATCCTAGTCCTGAGGTCAAACTTCACGATGTTTCGCGTTCGCTCTTTGTTGAAGAACAGCGCGCCGTCATACACCACGAAGCCCGTTCCGTCCACTCGGTGAGGAAGCTTGTAGGTGATGGTGGGCCGTCCCGCAATGAAGTCGCCCATTGAAGAGTATTCCGTCAGTGTGTCTGTCCTGTAGGGAGTCCACGGCATGTAGTAGACCTTGTCCGAAGCTTGAAGTGGGTCTTTGCACCAGGCCCCAGACTGGTGATCGGACTCAAACAAGTGGTCCATCTGATAAACTGCTTGAAGTGTTCCGGGGCATAAGAAAACTGTGGGAAAGGAAGAAAAGATAAACATGTCAAAATCCCACAGGGCAGCTCCACTTGGTTCAATCAATGGACAATTGTTTTCCCTTTTTCCTGTGGATCCATCAAACAACTTCAGTTTAAAGAGGTTTCTTCAAAGTTACCAAGCTATACATAGTGATATATATATATATATTTAAATGCTATGTTAAAATAATTAGAAAATCCAAATATAATCAGAATTTTCAAACACTAAACATGTTGCTTTTCATATCTTGAAGAGGAAAATAGCTGCTCTTTTCAATAAGAAGAGAGAGCAGGGGCTTGGGAAATTATACTTCGTTCAATTGTCAGTTCGTTATAAATAGAGACCGAATTGCTTTTGAGACAAAACAGTTTAAGAAAATATTTAAGCAGCAGCTTTCACAAAATGGATGCAAAGATTAAATCGAAATGAAAGAGGCATGACATGAGAAGGAAATAAAGAAGGAAATCGATAAACCTTCTATGATCTGATCTTTTGTAACAAAGTGAAAAATGTGTATGCGGCGGCATATGTCCTGTTAGCAAGCAGCGAGATGAACATGGTGCGTCTAAACTTGGTTAACAGCTGCACAACAGAGATGAGAGCAAACTTGTGGCAATGCATAAGGTTAATAAGGTAAGTGCATAACAGTGATCATAAGTGTGCAATTTCTAATTGTCGTATTACCTTTCTGATCCACTTCTACTTAGGCATTGGGAGAGGGAAGAAAGAAATGAAGAAGAAAAAGAGAATTGATTAATGGTATTCACCAGCAATGACATTACTGTAAAAAACACATTAAAGGGGAGAGCAAGTGGCTGGTCCAGGGAAATTATTCATAACTGGAAAATATTGGATTTGATTATTTTGTAAAAACCTGGTGAGAAACAACAGTACAATTTTCAAAACAAAATGATTCATAGAAATATTCAAAAAAGATGTTTCCAGTACTATATTGTCAGGAGAATCAGAACATCAGTTGGATAATTGGTGCCGTACACAATGAGGAGACACAAGAAACTGCAGATGGTAGAATCTTTAAGAAAAGAAACAAAGTGCTGGAGGAACTCAACGGGTCAGGCAGCATCTATGGAGGGAATGACAGATGATGTGTCGGGTTAGGACCTTTCTTCAGACTGGTGGACTAGAAGCTGGAAAAGAAGGCAGAGGCAGAACAAAGACCGTCAAGTATAGAGGTGAGGGGGATTTTATTGACAGAACGGGAGAGGAAGCAGCCAAGGCTAGAGGTGCAAATGAGACAAAAGGGTGACAGATAAGGAAGGAAGAGGAGGTGCGAAATGTAAAGCAGGAGGGAAGTGCTAAGTGATGCTCTACCTAGAGCTTTTCAGCGTACTACATCGATCCAAATTCAGGATGTAGGTGCAATGAGACAAGGGGGAGAGGAAGGAGGAGAGAGGGTAAATGAGAAATATGGGACTCTGGGTGGGAGATGAGCATACAGGTGGGGGGGGGGGGGGGGGGGGGGAGCAGGATGACTAGGATGGTGGGAGATAGTGAGAGAAGTGTGGGAAAGAAAGTCCCGACCCAAGATGTTGTCAGTCCATTCTCTCCACAGATGCTGCTGGACCACTTCCTCCCGCACTTTGTTTTTTGCTCAATACACAAGGTGATGTTCCAACAAAGCCAACCTGGCATGAGTCACAGACCTTTATCTCATTTTCCTGGTTGATAACATTGGTTTTCAACATTTCAACACAACACCTTTTTTTTAATTAGTTTTAAGAGACTGTTTTAAATATTTGTCTTATCAGAAGCTTTCTTTGTTCAAGTATGCTCATAAAGGTCAGATACTTCTTTACTTGATTTTAGACTTTAGAGATACAGCGCGGAAACCGAGTCCGCGCCGACCAGCGGGTTCCCCCGTACATGAGCTCTATCCTACATACATAATTTACAGAAGCCAATTAACCTACAATCCTGGACGTTTTTGGAAAGTGGGAGGTAACCGGAGCAAACCCACGTGGTCACAGGGAGAATGTATAAACTGCTTACACATAGCCACGATCGAACCCGGGCGCTGATGCTGTAAGGCAGCAACTCTACCGCTGCCCCAAATGCCATCACAATGGACAAATACCCACCAGATAATGACTTTGTACCCAGTGTGTTTAATATTCAAGAGCAATGCTGCGCTGAACATTTCATACACTTGCAATTAGTGCAGACTAACACCTTAGATAAGAGAAAGAGCTGAATAAATCGTCAGGGACTGTTTGCCCCAGAGAGGGGTCCAGTTTGCAAAGAAATACCTCTCAGCCCATTTTATCACAGCTTACTTTAGTTTTCTTTTCAACTTAGCTTATCAATATGGGCTACAAAGTGGGGGGAGGGGGCGGGAGCAATATGGGGAAGACTGTTGTAAAATATAAGACATTGTGCTGCACAGTGGCACAGCGGTAGAGTTGCTGCCTTACAGCACCAGGGACCCAGCTTCGATCTTCACTACGAGCGTCGTCTATACAGAGTTTGTACATTCGCCATGTCACCGTGCGAGTTTTCTCCGGGTGCTCCAGTTTCCTCCCACACTCCAAATACCGGCTTCAGCAAAAATTGGCCCTAGTGTGTAGTGACTGGTCAGTCGGCGTGGACTCCGGTGAGCTGATGGGCCTGTTTCTGTGCTGCATCTCCAGAGTCTAAAATAAAGAATTGCCCAACATTTACGAGCACACTTGAACAAGGAAAGCTTCTGATCAGACAGAATTATTGGGTGAAAATGCTCTGATTCTCTTGGTTATTATTCACTCTTTCTAGGAGAAGAAGACTTCACCTCAGGATTGAAGTCCTAAACTATGGCTTTCGAACTGTACCCTACTAATCAGTGTGCTTCAGAGAACTTGCTCTGGGACCATCTTGGAACATCTGCATCCTAAAATCAGTTTTGAATATTCTGTTGGCTACTGAGTTTGTGAAGGTGAGAATGCCTTCGAGAGAAAACCCTCTGCAAAACACCATTGGATGTCTCAGTCCAAATGATTAATTACTTTATGCAAACTGTTTCAATCCTTGTTATTGAAATCTGATATTCTACAAATAAAAGAGATTTAGATTTATTTTCTCTGGAAGTAAAATGAAATAAGGACACACAATGTGAAATGTTATATCTTTGCATTAAAACATTGTACCCACTCACAACAAGCTCACAATGGCATGCAATAGCACGCAACAAAAATCATCTCACTGTACAATAAACTAAACTGATCTGGTATCCTTTAACTGTGCACTACGGATGTCTTGATTGTATTCATGTATAGACTCTTCTTAAAGGTGGCACGGTGGCGCAGCGGTAGAATTGCTGCCTTACAGCGAATACAGCGCCAGAGACCCGGGTTCGATCCCGATTACGGGTGCTGTTCGTACGGAGTCTGTACATTCTCCCCATGACCTGCGTGGGTTTTCTCCGAGATATTCGGTTTCCTCCCACACTCCAAAGACGTACAGGTTTGTAGGTTTATTGGCTTGGTAATTGTAAAAATTGTTCCTAGTGTGTGTAGGACAGTGTTAATGTGCGAGGATTGCTGGTCGGCGAGGACCCGGTGGGCTGAAGGGCCTGTTTCCGTGCTGTATCTCTAAACTAAACTAAACCAAACTGGATAGTACTCAATAAAAATTATTCACTGTAACTCAGTATGCATGACAATAAACTAAAACATGAGGAAATACCTTTTGTACAAATGTTGTTATAAATTATAAACGCATTTCCTTTCCACAAAACAACAATAAATACAATGCTGGAAGGGGGATCACAAGAAGCCATATAATCTTGTGCCATGTGTATCAATGTCAATGTAAAAGAAAAACAATGGACTTACTGCAACCTCTGAGAAGTCTGTGATTTGCTTTCAGAGTCCTTCATGTGTCAGGTGCACCGTCAGAGGGAGGAGACAGGCATACACAATGGCAAAGGCATGTAAAGGCAATGCACACCTGCAAGTCACTTTGTGTTAAGGGGCTGTCCCACTTGGGTGACCTAATTGGTAAGTTTAGAAGAGTTTGGAAAAAATGACATGTTGAAGCCCTCCTTCGACTATGTAGAAGACCTCCTTTGACTATGTTGAAGACCAGCTTCGACTAGCTACGACTAACCGGGAAAATTGGTCACCGAATAGTGGAGAGTGAAGACGACCTCCTTCAACCACCTTTCGACTATGATGAAGACTATCAACGACTACCTTCGACTACCTTCAACTACCCTCGATTACCTACGATTAACATGACGACCCACAACGACTAAACCTACGAGTAAAAAAAGTATAGATTTTTTTCCATGGCGACCTTTTTTTACTCGCGGGCATTTTTTACTATATATTGAAAAAAACGCCACGACCTAGCTGAGGCCTCGAATACACGGAGACCACTCTCGAGCATGAAGGAGAGTTACGAAGACCTCCTACGACCTCACGTCGACCATGCTGCGAGTACGAGTCGAGGTCAAACTCGCCAGAACTCACGGATTAGGCCATCCAAGTGGGACAGCCCCTTTAGATTATTCCACAGTAGTACGGCCTCTGAATGAGGTGAGCCATACATGTAGTTCATTGGTTAGTCAGTCAGTGACGCTGAGGCCTAGGAGGTCATAAGGCCATAAGTGATAGGAGGTAGAATTAGGCCATTTGGCCCATCAAGTCCACTCCACCATTCAATCATGCCTGATCTATCTTTCCCTGCTAACCCCATTCTCCTGCCCTCTCCCCATAATCCCTGACACCCATACTGATCAAGAACCGATCTATCGCTGCCTTAAAAATATCCACTGACTTGGCTTCCTCATCCTTCTGTGGCAATGCATTCCACAGATTTGCCAACCTCTGACTAAATGGAGCACTTGGCACTCAATCTGTTCTTCACACTGTTTCCATCAGTAGAAGGGACGTTACTGGAGTACACACTTATCTTTCCAATAAACCTTTCTTTCCATTAAATGAGCTCCCCAGCCCACAGTGTCTACACTGGCCATCAAGTACCCATTTTTTAAAACACTCATCCTGCCCTAACCCGCTTCATTCTTCCCATATTCCTATCTACTCCCAGCATATTCACTGTGAATTTCCCCATGGTGTTTGGTCGATCAATCAACTTACCAAACACAACAAATCTTTGAGGTATGGAAGAAAATTAGAGCACTGGAGGAAACTCACATGGTCGCAAGGGGAACATGCCAACTCCACATAGTCAGCAGGAGAGGTCCAAATCGATCCTGGGTCTCACTGTCCCTTGTGCAGTGACTGCTCTCCCACTGACTATCAATGCTGTGCTCCTTTATAATCCCAACAACATCAATGAGCAGGAGCATTTGTAAAACTTCACAGAAGCCTGCTATTCCGACACCTATCTTCAGATCTGAAGGAGGGTCTCGACCCTAAATGTTACCCATTCCTTCTCTCCAGAGATGCTGCCAGACCCACTGAGTTACTCCAGCTTTTTGTGTCTATTTTCAGTTTAAACCAGCATCTACAGTTCCTTCCTGCACATCTAAACACTCATCAATGGCTTAACATTTTGCTCAATAATATCCCATTCCATTCCCTCCTGGGGCCAAAGCAGTTCAGAATCCTTCGAAACCTCATTAGAAATATTTTCTTCACAAAATATTATACTTTCTAAAATAAATTATTGCCAATAAATAACCATAGTGGCGACAAACACTAAAATAAATTAACCAAAAAATCATGATCGGTAAAAATTGGTAAAAGTGAGGCCACACATAAAATGGATGAACAGTACCTCATATTTCATTGAGGTCGTTTACGACCCAGTAATTTAAATGTTGAATTAATAATAGCCTTTCCCCCTCATATTTCCCCTGCCTCTTCGACCCTCAAGGACACACATTTTTCCCACCATCTCCCACTATTCCAGTCATGCTGCTCATTTACCCGCCTCTGTACATTCATCTCCCAACCCCAAGTCCCATTTGCTCCTCATCTTTCCCCTCCCACGTCACCTGCCACCATATCCCTCCCTCGGGCTCAAAATTTTCTCCTTTCCTTATCTGTCACCCGTCTTTCTCTTTTTCCCCTCTCGCATTTGTCACGTACTCCACCCATCTGACCCCTCCACCCATCCGCAACCTCACCTGCATCCGCCTATCACTTGCCCCATCCCCATCGCCACCCATCTCTTCCAGCTTTCTGAACAGTCTAAAGAAGAATCTCTATAATCTTTCCATCCCTTCTACAGGTACTGCCAGACCCGCTGAGATCTGCCAGCACTTTTGGGTTTTTTTCGCAATAGATTGATAATTTTTAGTCAATTGATAAAGAGCTCAATACAAGGCATTGTTGAGAATACATGTACAACCTTTTTTTCGTGCTTCATTAAGAAACCCATTATTAAAGATAAGGTTTAGCTTCGTTAACAGAGGGATAATTATTTTATATACTCTCAATCTGCAGTAATTGCCTGAGATAATGAGAATGTAATTAAAAATCCTACGGAAGATAGAAGTGATTATTGGATGCACTTGCTCAAAAGCAGTCAGCTTTGGACGATGGAATGGGGGATGGGGAATTCACTGTTTCATGATTGGAATCATTGCCTGGTGAGTTGGCTGTCAGCATCTAAGGTCAGTGGGGCTCAACTTGAGCCACTGATATCAGTGAACCAGCAAGCTGCGTGCGCAAGTCTCCATCCAGCGATATGCCCATGAAACCCAAGTTGACCTCTGGTGCAATTCTGCACTTTTGAGTCTCCTTTTTTTTGGATGGGAAGTTAAACAAAATCAGGTGGATGTCAAAGATAACATGACATGATTTTGAGCGACTATTTGAATTACTATCATGCACAATATCTTTACTGTAATCACCAACACTGTGTAACCATTTTGGTTATATATTGCTGCTGGATAATGTAGTCTTAAGGGCCTGTCCCACTTAGGTGATTTTTTAGGCGACTGTCATAGTCGTAGCAGGTCGCCGAAAAAACGGTGACTGGACTCCCCTACGACAATGTCTACGACAAGCTACAACAACCTACCATCTTGCCGTCAAGCTACGGCAAGCTACCAACAACCGGCGACCCATTAGGACATCCACCTACGGCCACACCAACGACAACTTATGACCACACAGGCGACAACCTACAACAACCAAAGTCAACCTACGTCCACCCCCGACTAGCTACGACCCTGTCGGCGACAACTGAAGACAATTCGGTCGCCAGTACCTGTCAACGGTTGATGTAGGTTGAAGTAGGTGATCGCCAATGGGATTCACCAAAGTCAGCACTGGCAACAACCTACGTCACCTGGCGACAGCCTACGACAGCACCTATGTCAGGAGAAGTCAAACTATGCTCATTGGCTTCAACCCACTGTCGCCAAAGTATTTTGAACATGTTGAAAGCCAGCGGCGACCACAAAAATGCTACGACTCTTTGGGCGACTGAGGAGGCTAGTCACGACCATACAGGCGACATCCCGGCAACCATGCGGTGACGGTCAAGTCGCCTGTAGTCTCCTAAAAAAATAGCCTAAGTGGGACAGGCCCTTTACATTAGAATGGCCACAACGCTGAATAATTCAGTACATTCCTGCTTGACAGACCAGTTGTATTCTTACAAACTCATCCCTGTGGTAATTGTCTTGAGTAAAATTGTCAACATTTGTTGTTCTTTTGCATTTAGCAAATTTTTCTCACACAAATTCCATAGGAGTGAATTTTTATTCTGGACCTAAAATGTTTCGACAGTGATCCGTAAATTCAAATGGCAACTTTCTGTTACCCGTACAGCCATAACATAAAGTGCGGTGTCCATCATTGTTTGTGGAAAGTCTTTGGGGCATTCAGAGATCGTGAAAAGTATTATGAGTATATCAATCACACTTCCCCGTCAAAACCTTTCAAGTTTGACCAGGGTTGGTGCCCGGTTTGAAGATTTGCTTCTTTCTAGCTGAGCCTTGGTCATGTGGCTTTTCTGGGCTGTCATTGAGTATCTGAGGACTGCTGAGAAGAATTTCATCAGATTATTTTCCCTGCATTGTCCTGTGCTTTTTCTCCCTCTCAGGAGATCAGATGGTCTCAGGAGAACTGCAGATGGGAAGGAGGTGAAGATGGACAGAAGGCAGTTGAGTTCCTTTGCAATCAATCATAAAAGTTATCTATTCCACACTAGTTGTTATGTTGTTGATGTAACTACTAAAGACAATCCTCAAAACAATAATTCTTATTGATGATCAATTCAATACCACGTGGATGTGGTAGCACAGAGGTGAGGCCATCGGTTTAGTAGTCAGAGATCTGGATTCTTTCATCCAGCGTCTCAAGTTCAATTCCCTGCACCACTGCTGGGGAATTCATATTCTAGTGCAGCACAGTGGTGCAGCGGTAGAGTTGCTGCACTTACAGCGCCAGAGACCCGGGTTCGATCCTGACAGCAGGCGCTGTCTGTATGGAGTTTGTACATTCTCCCTGTGACTGCGTGGGTTTACTCTGGATGCTCCGGTTTAGGGTGCCACAGTGGTAATTTTGCTGCCTTAGAGCGCCAGAGACCTGGGTTCGATCCTGACTACGAGTGCTGTCTGTACGGAGTTTGTACGTTTACCCCAAGACCTTCGTAGGTCTTCTCTGGGTGTTCTGGTTTCCTCCCACACTCCAAAGACGTACAGGTTTGTAGGTTAATTGGCTTGGTATAATTGTAAATTGTCCCTATGTGTGTAGGATAGTGTTAATGTGTGGGGATCGCTGGTCGGCGTGGACTCAGTGGGCGGAAGGTGCTGCATCTCTGAGCTAAACTAAACTCAAGTGGCTCATTATTCCAAGAGTGAAGAATACAAGATATACCTAGGATTAAACTTCTAGTTTTGAAAAAAAAATGTTTTGATAATAACTGGATAGGGAAATAATTCTACTCAAAATGAGTATAAAAGGACTACAGGGAATATATTGTCAAGCTTGAAAGGGTTCTAAAAAGATTTATGAGGACGTTGCCAGGACTAGAGGGTCTGAGCTATAGGGAGAGGTTGAGTAGACTGGGACTCTATTCCTTGGAGTGCAGGAGGATGAGGGGTGATCTGCCAGATGAGGTAGTGTATAAATCATGAGAGGAATAGATCGGGTAGATGCCCAGAGTATGAGAATCGATGACCAGACGACATAGGTTCAAGATTGAAGATAGTTTATTGTCATGTGTCCCAGATAGGACAATGACATTCTTATTTTGCTTCAGCACAACAGAATATAGTAGGCATGAATAGGCAAGGTGAAGGAGAAAAGATTTAACAGGAATCTGAGGGGTGACTTTTTCACACAAAGGGTGGTGGGTGTATGGAACAAGCTGCCAGATGAGGTAGTTGAGGCTGGGACTATCCCAGCCTTTACAAAACAGTTAGACAGGTACATGGGTAGGACAGGTATGGAGAGATATGGACCATGCACTAGTGTATGGGACTAGTGTAGCTGGGACATGTTGGTCGGTGTTGGCAAGTTGGGCCGAAGGGCCTGTTTCCACACTGTATCACTCTATGAACACAAATGTTGAAAAACAGTGGAGTAATGCTTTTGACAATTGACAGAATAAATTGAGTAGTGTATTAAAGGCTTAAATCCTTCAGCTTTTATATGTTTTGATCAATAATTAGATTTTTGTTCTAGTGGAAAATAAGAAAAATAGACTAATGCAGTTTGTATGATAAATTGCAGCTAAATTGGTAATGATGTAAAGCGTTGGCAAGTGCAGAGTCTTCCATTCCCCCCACTCACTTCTCCTTGGTTACTCTTCCAACTCAACAGCTAGACTGACTTATGAGGTTCCCACAAACAACTGCAATTGGTGAATGGTACATCAACACAATGTTTGCACTTTCAAAGCAACATTCTTGAAGCAATCCATATGGTTGGCTTTATGAAATAATTTGGCAGAAGAGTTCATCTGTGTGAATTTGCAACATGAGCTCGCAACCTCGATACTCAAACCTCTGACTGAGACTCTGACTGATGTTTGACTGCAAATACTGCTGGAAGAACTCAACAGGTTTGAGGCCATGCACCTTGGGCCCTGCTTTTGAGTTGCTTCAATCCATTAATGCACACAATGCAGAGTGAAGATGAAAGAAAAACACCATTTATTTTAACTTCTGTCTGTGCCTCCTCTGGGTTTGGGTTTTTGATGCAGTCCCTAGAAGTGCTAAATATTTTGTTACACAGAATACACAGAAATATATGGAAAAAAACCAGAAGGTATTTGCATGCAAATGAACAGTTACAAATGTTCACCAAATAATACCTTCTCAGTAATATGCACCCATCTCCCCAGCAGCTCCAGATTATTCAGTAGAGTTTAACACATCTACCAAGTGAAAATTATGGGCCAGACTCAGGAAAGGAACACATTTATCAATGCATCGCCTAGGTGACGACACATAAGCTATTGTTTGTTTTTAAAACATTAGAAATATGAATGTGTTATGTTCTTAATGCTGAAAGCCAGCTCTTTAGTGTATATCATGGTAACTTTTAAAAACGTGATAACATGGTAATCTTTAAGAACTGAGTGCCAGATGCTGTGATTTGAGTCATGTGACATATTCGTATCTTATTGTTCTCGTGAATGTGTGTGAGAGTATGCGCAGTGCTCTTTTGTAAAAATAAAGATGTCCCACATTGGCAATTGCTGGACTGAAACTTGTGTGTGTTTCTGTCCACATGCCACTACCTTGATATCTTACACTGTTGACTTCTTGTCTCTCTTGACTTCACAGCTACCATTTTACAACTACCATCAAGTAGACGGTAGAACCGTAATGCCCAGGTTCAAGAACAGTTTCTTCCCACCAACCATCGTACTCTTCAACACCACATAACACTAACCACAACTCTGTCTACTACAAGCTTTATTTGGTTTGCACTACAGATTCAGGTTTTGCACCTGGTATTACTGATTATTAATTTATTGTACTCTTGTTCAGTACATATTTATTTCTGTGCTGTTGCACTAATGGGACTGTAAAGCTACAGCAAGTAAAAATGCCATTGTTCTGTCGCTGGTACATATAACTCTTGACTCTGTGTGCATCACCCAAGTCTGAAGAAGGGTCTCGACCCAAAACGTTACCCATTGAGTCGGAAGAAGGGTCTCGACCCAAAACACCACCAATTCCTTCTCTCCAGAGATGCTGCCCGTCCTCCAGCATTTTGGGTCTCCCTTCGATTTAAACCAGCAACTGCAGTTCTTTCCAACACCTTTTTAACAGCTGCTTTTAGGAAAAGCTGTGGGAAAATGTAGTAAACTCTGAAGGCATGGATGATAATTTTGCTGCCTGTGCAGAGTATTATTTCATGGGAGTGGCAGTCAAGAATAATAATTCACCAGATGAAAAAGTAATGCTTTTCAATTATTTATGCTTGGTACCAGCACTAAAGTCAACACCCATATCGACTGACACAGACCTACCACCTCATCAACAGAACAATGCATGGGATCACTGCATAAAATCGCTTTCAACTGCATGGAACGTCTGCAGTATTTAGAAGAAAGGTACAAGGGAATGCCACAATCTGACATTTACCTTGTGAATTATGTTAAATTGGAGAAAGATGAAGGTAGATGTTCTCAAGGCTTTCAGAGGATCGAACACCCAATATTTCCGTGGTGGTGAAGAAATAATCAGGGTGGATAACAGAGAGATACCAGAGAGATAGCAACAATAGAGTTCAAGTCCGAGCTGCCTACAGATGTGCAGTGGTAGAGGCACACCTCCAATGCTGGGAATTGCTTTATGTTTCTTATAGATTTCCTCCCGGCATACAATGTGACCGATCATGTCATCACTGGCTTACAGAGCATTCATACTCCTCCATCAATATTCCTTTGTAACCTATTCCCTCCACAATCCCATCGACTCCCGGCAGATGCTATCACTCACTCCTCTGCAGTGGGGAAGTGTGAGGGCAATTTACAGTGGCCAATTCATCCACCATATCACATCTTTGGGATGTGCGTGGACACAGAAGCATGTGGAGGAAGACTAGTAAAATGTGCACACTCCACACAGAAGGCATCAGAGGTCAGGATTGAACATGGTTCACTGGAATCTGAGGCAGCGGCTCAAATGGCTGCATTACTGTGTCACCTGCTACAATCTGACGCAGATTGAATCAGACTGCAGCAATCTGACATAGAGTCACAGTCAAACACAACAAAAACGGGCCCTTCAGCCCAACCATCTGTGCCAACCATCAACTTACATTAACTTCATGTTATGATCCCCACACTCACAAATCACCCACTAGACAGCAGACACAATTTAGACCTAACGTTTAGACTTCAGAGATAAAACACGGAAAGTGGCCCTTCGGCCCACCGAGTTTGTGCCGACCAGAGATCGCCCCGTACACTCGCACTATCCTACACACTAGGGACAATTTACAATTTCATCCAAACCAATTCACCTACCAACCTTTACATCTTTAGAGTGCGGGAGGATGCCGGAGCACCCAGAGAAAACCCAGAGACAGCATCCCGCAGTCAGGATCGAACCAGGGTCTCTAATGCTGCGAGGCAGCAAATCTACCGCTGCGCAATGTACCGACCACAATTTGTGAGGCCAATTAATATACCAACCCGCATGTCTCTGGAATGTGGGAGGAAACTAGAGCACCCGGAGGAAACACAGGCAGTTACAGGAGGGAATGTGCGAACCCCATAAAGACAGCACCAAAGCTCAGAATTGAACCTGAGTGCCAGGAGTTGAGAAGGAGCTGGATCTACCAGCTGTGTGCCATTGTGCAGCTCAGATCTGTGCATTGAGATGAATTCTTTATAACAGATGCTGGAGAAAACTGTGTCAAAAGCTGGGCTTGTTCAAAATGGCAGCTGAGATTGAGGGAGGGAAAACACCAATTGTGTATAAGGTTTCTCAACAATTGTCACACATAGAAGACCTACGGTGTCACAACTTTAGCACAGGCTTTGCATGCTCTGTGCACATGCTGTGCTGTTGCACAGATAGTTGATTGAAAATTACCACGGCACAGTTGAGCAAAGGGGGCACTGGTGGACACGGTGAGGTAGATAGAGATGACTTGATGGAGGAAGAGAAAAAGGGAGATTGAACTGAGTTGAAGATATCAGGCCAGGATTACTTGCAGAGTGAGTTGGCGATCTGGGACAGGTGAAGAGGAAAATTGGATCAAGATTGGGACAGCAGCTGGATAGGTGCTCGCATGTGCGGGAGCGCGTGTGTGGGTGCACGTGCGTGTGTGTGTGCGCAGACAAGCAAGCGAGCGCGCACATGTGTGCAAAAAATCTGGTATTTCTAAGGCCCAATTTTTTCCTCATAATTTTGTATCTTGTTTTGCTTCAGATTAGTTTATTATCAAACACTACAGGGTACAATGTAATCCTTTGCTCACACGAAACTCATCCAGCAGTACTGGTATTAAATTGAACAGAATCAGTATGAATATGTATTTGTATATAAAATCACATCAGGTCCTAATCACAATTCTCTATAGATCCTTTAACCACAAGATTATTAATTAACCCTTTTTCATTGGACAACATTAAATCTAAAATAAACTTCTCCCAAGTCAGTTCCTCAACCTACTGATCTAGAAAACTACAAATTCATCGCTGCAATTTTACAACCAATTTAGGTCATCGCACACTACATGTACATTAGGTCCTTCATTACTGTATTAGCCTTGTTGCTTGCACCTCTACTTTCCAATTTTTTGCTAAGCACCACATCACGGCTATTTACAGACAACTTCTACCACTGTTTCCTGCCTCTTGCTATTTCTGAGCTCCTCCCAAACCAATTTTACTCCTTAATTTTCTAAAACTAAGATATTTTCTCCTTAACATCTTTATTCCATACTTTATTTTCAGGGCTATTCTGCTCTATTTCCTTGTTATCTATGTGCAAACATTTAATTACCAATTAAATAACTGCAAGACATTGTTATCTTGCATCTTTGTGACTGGAGTAGAGGTGGCATGGTGGCATGATGGTAGAGTTGCTGCCTTGCAGCGCCAGAGACCCCGGTTCGATCCTGACCACAGGTGTTGTCTATACCGAATTTGTACATTCTCCTGTGACCGCGTGTTTTTTTTCCAGATTCTCTGGTTTCTTCCCACCCTCCTGTGTACTGGTCTGTGGGTTAAACTGGTTTGGCTTCGGCAAAAATTGTAAAATGTCCCTAGCGTGTAGGAAAGTTTACAGGGTGATCACTGGTCTGCATGGACTCGGTGGGTGAAGGGCCTGATTCCGTGCTGTATCTCTAAAGTCTAATGCTAAATAAATGTGATATAACGTGGATTGGAGAAGGTACATTTATGCGTGTCTCAATGGAAGAAAATAATGGGCACTTCCTTGAAAGAGAATCAATAAAAGTACACAAGGTTGACTGCCAGAAGAGCTGAATGATTAAGGTACTTGCCAAGATCACATGGCGAGATCACACGCTGATATACATCTCATTGCTCGTTTGATGTCCACAGCCATTAACACTTAAGTGCTTTCATAGAAGCACACAATACAAACGGTGCTGAAAGCTGAACTTAATAATTATATTAAGTTCAGTGGAGCTTGAAAAAATGTTTAAAGTATGGATTATGACACCAACATTAAAGGACTCTGGAGTTCGAGCGTTTTTTGCATGGAAGACATAAAGCCTCGTTCGCACTTCCATCCCCAAACTCCGAGATTGCGTGCAATTGAATGGGGGGGGGGGAAAGAAAGCAAAACCAAAAAATAATCCATCGTGTTTCTGATTGCAATCTAAACCACTTCACATGACCTGCAGCGAGAGTTAACAAGCTAGAGCTGAGAGTTGACGTGTCATTGAGTTTGAAGATAGCAAGAGAAAGGTCATGAGAGGAAGAGATATAGGACAGGGAAAAGGAAATACAAAATACAAAAGGAAATACAAAAGAAAAAATGGAAATGTTATGGTAACATCATTAAATAAATGTAATATTAAATAAATGTAAACTTAAATAGCTACGACAAAACAAAGAAAAAGCATTGTCAGGTATAGCCTAATTAAATGACGATGAAATGAGACTGCATGCCATTAAGTATTAACATCTTCAGAGCAGAACCAGGAATAATGATTAAAAACATGCACTTAAACGAACGACAAACAGAGATATCTCGTCTTAGAAAATGACTCTGGAGGCAGCTGACAGGACTCGCCCTGAGCTCGCTCCCGTGAGGGTGGCCCAGCCCGGGGCTGGAACTGCGCTCTCGTGAGAGCGGCCTGGCGAGGGGCTGAGAGACTCTCCCGTGAGGGGCTGTGGCCCGTCGGAGTGGCCCAGCCCGAGGGAGAACGGCACTCCCGTCGGAGTGGCCCAGCCCGAGGGAGAACGGCACTCCCGTCAGAGTGGCCCAGCCCGAGGGTGGAACGGCACTCCCGTCGGAGTGGCCCAGCCCGAGGGAGAACGGCACTCCCGTCGGAGTGGCCCAGCCCGAGGGAGAACGGCACTCCCGTCGGAGTGGCCCAGCCCGAGGGTGGAACGGCACACCCGTCGGAGTGGCCCAGCCCGAGGGAGAACGGCACTCCCGTCGGAGTGGCCCAGCCCGAGGGAGAACGGTACTCACGTGAGGGCGATCCGGCTCGGGGCTGGAACGGTGCTCCGGTGGCTGGGACGGCGTTCTGGCGGCGGTGACCTGAGTCCTGGGTTCAGCCGCGGGCCAGCGGCTGCGTGTGCTGGACTGGAGGGCGGCAGCTTCGACCACCCCCGGGCCGCGGTGTTTGAACCGGCCCGTTTGCGGGGTTCGGTGAGCCGCGGGGCTGTTTGTGCCATCGCCCGGTGGGGAATCGCCTCAGCGCAGAGGGAGAAGAGGAGGGAAGAGACAGTAACCCTAAGATTTTTGCCTCCACCACAGTGAGGAGGTGCTTGGAGGATACACTGTGGTGGTGTTAATTTGTGTTCATTGTTGTTTATTATTGTATGATTGTATGTATGACTGCAGGCACGAAATTTCGTTCAGACCGTAAGGTCTGAATGACAATAAAGGTATTCAATTCAATTCAGAACTGCCGAGCACAGTTTTCTAGTTTGTGCATTCTATGTAACTTGATGAATACCCTGGCATTCCCATGGCCAAACCATTCTAGGTTCTCCGTGCCTCTGTTGCTGTGATCACCAACCTTGTGCAGTGATGTTAAGTAGTGTTCATTGCACACTTTGACATTGGCTGCACAGAATTAATTTGTGCAGCATTGGACTAAAGGTGATAGAGGCCACTCATGCAAGAGCAAGTTCTTCTTTACAAAGCAGCCAAGGTTTATTTCTGCTCTTGGTCACCTTGCACCTTCTACACCATTGAACACTGCATTAGGAAAGTAATGCACAAAGCAACCACAATTTGTGCTGTGACCTTTGAACAGTCTACTGAATCTTTAGTAGAAAAAAGTGATTAACAGACCAATTTCCCTCCAGGGATGAATAAAGTTTTATTGTATCGTAAATTGAAGCGAGGTGGCGCTTCATTCCATTTACACTAAACAAAGTAATTGACTACTCAAATCTATATGATTTGGGAAATGATAATTATCTCCATTATTTTTCACAACCCAATGAGATTTAGTCCGCAATAGGAAAATTAAGTGTTCAATCCAATCTATTGCTAGCCTTAATTAGCCTTCATAACAAAATAATACACTGATTTAAAAAAAAAGGTATTTACACAATAATTCATTTTTTGTTTAATTCCTGTCCAACATCACAGGATAAAAAATACAAAGTGCTGGTTGAACTCAGTAGATCAGGCAGCATCTGCGGAGGAAATGGACAGGCGACGATTTGGGTCGGGGCCCACCTTCAGATTGTTAGTTGTTGGGGGGAGAAAGCTGGAAAAGTGAGATGAGATGGGGTGGGACAAAGCCAGGAAAGTGATAGGTGGAAGTTAGACACAAAAAGCTGGAGTAACTCAGCGGGACAGGCAGCATCTCTGGAGAGGAATGGGTGATGTTTTATGTCGAGATCCTACTTCAGACTAGTCAGTGGAAAGGAAATCAAGAGATATAGACGATGATGTAGAGAGATAAAGAACAATGAATGAAACATCACCCATTCCTTCTCTCCAGAGATGCTGCCTGTCCTGCAGTGTTACTCAAGCTCTTTTGTCTATCTTTAGTTGAAACCAGCATCTGCAGTTCCTTTCGACACAAGTGATAGGTGGATACAGGTGAGGGGAAATTTGATAGGTGGTTGGGTGAAGTAAGTGAAAGGCTAAAGGTGAAAAAAAGATAAAGGGTGGATACAGGGAACTGCGGATGGTGGTTTACAAAAAAATGACACGAAGTGTTGGAGTAACTCAGCAGAGCAGGCGGTATCTCTGTGGAACATGGATAGGTGACGCTTTGGAATCGGACACTTCTTCAGATGGGAGATAAACTGTATCGGATAAGGAGACAATTGTAGACATCTTAGATTGGTTATTATTTAAAAGGTGTTAAGCAGATTCAAATTGCTGTTCCATCGGTCCATTGCTGGATAACTAATTTTATTGTATTTTGAAGCAAGAGGAAAGCACAGCTCCTGAATGTGGCCAGAATTTGCCTAGGGAGCTATATAGCTCAGTTTTTATGATACGAAGGGAAAAAAATCCATTGTGTTATCTCAACGCATCTAGCCAGAGAAATGGATTTAAATGTTTTACCTTAATTTAACCGAATCACATGATGAGTTATGGTGTCATACAGCATGCAAACCGGCACTGTGACCCAACCCGTTCATGTTGACCAAGATGTCATTCTGAGCAGGTAAAATGTTCCCGATGTTGGGGGAGTCCAGAACCAGGGTTCACAGTTTAAGAATATGGGATAGGCCATTTAGTACTGTGGTCAGCTCTATGAAGAGTTCTGATGGTTTCAAAGTTCTTCCCTTTAAGAATAGGCCACTGTGCTCTTCGGGACCTGCAATGCTGCAGAAATTGTTTTATACCCTTCACAGATCTGTGTCTCAACACAATCCCGTCTCGGTGTACGGACAATTCCATCGTCTTCATGGCTTGGTTTTTGCTCTGACGCACTGTCAACTGTGGGACCTTATACAGACATGTGTGTGCCTTTCCAAATCATGTCCAATCAATTTAATTTACCACTGGTGGACTCCAATCAAGTTGTAGAAACATCTCAAGGATAATCAATGGAAACAGTGTGCACCAAAACTTAATTTTGAGTGTCATAGCAAAGGGTCTGAATACTTATGTAGATTTGATATTTCCGTTTTTTTATTTTTAATTACTTTGCAAGAAATTCTAAACACCTTTTCTCACTATTTTATTATGGGGCATTGTGTATAGATTGATGGTTAAAAAAATTTAATTTAATCCATTTTAGAATAAGGTTGTAACATAACAAAATGGGGAAAAATGAAGGGATCTGAATACTTTCTGAATGCACTGTAGCCCCTCAACTGCGGCACCACAGTGCTGTACCAAGACATTGTGTATTTTGTGTCCTCAACTGTTTATTGTGTAATGTATGGCTATTGGCTGTTTTTCCAAGAGTACTGTACATATTAACCCTCTTATTTGGTTATAGTGGACAATCGGTAACAATGGACACCATCTCCCCGTGTAGGGTTCATTATAGCGAGGGTTTACTGTATTCTGCTGGCTACTGCTGATGGTTCAACTCTATCAATTCCGCTCTATCAATCCGAAAGATTATCAAAGGGAGCAAAGTCCACCTGTCCAACAACACTTCACACAGAGTCATAGAGTGATACAGCGTGGAAACAGGCCCTTCAGACCAACTTGCCCACACTGGCCAACATGTCCAAGCTACACTAGTCCCACCTGCCTGCCCTTGGTCCATATCCTTTCAAACCTGTCCTATCCATATACCTGTCTAACTGTTTGTTAAACGTTGGGATAGTCCCTGCCTCAACTACCTCCTCTGGCAGCTCGTTCCATACTTTCTGTGGAAAAAGTTACCCCTCAGATTCCGATTAAAAGTTTTCCCCTTCACCTTGAACCTACGTCCTCTGGTCCTCGATTCTCCCTACTTTAGGCAAGAGACTCTGTACATCTACCTGATCTATTCCTCTCATGATTTTATCCACCTCAATAAGATCACCCCTCATCCTCCTGCACTCCAAAGAATAGAGGAATACTCAACCTCTCCCTATAGCTCACACCCTCTAGTCCTGGCAACAACCTATCATACTATCCCAACATACTATCACTACAACAGCCACAAGAGATTTACTTAACATAAACATTGTTTATTATTATTTACAAGCAGGTGGACCCATGTTTTTGCTTCCGTTTTATTTGCTCCATCTTTCAAAGAGTATCTGCACTGGTAATTTAACCGAACAATACAACAATATGACCATGTTATTACTAAAGAACAAAGTGGACAACTCCAACATAAGCTCTCCATGACTGTTGCTCAAGATTAATCACAACTAGTGATCACCATGAAGCCCAGGGGCGACCTTAAGCCAATTGGACCAATTGGTCCCAATTGGGCCCCGTGCCAAAGGGGGCCACGCGCTAGAGTAATCTACTCTCGGCTCGGGTAGATCTATCCCAGGTGGAGGGAGGAGAGAGGGGTTGAGAGAGAGTAGACGGGTGGAGGGGGAAAAAGGGGTATACAGGGGGGGGGGTGAAAGGGGAGGAGGGTGTTTCCCTCACGGTCCCGGGGCAGCGCCCCCGCCCCTCAAGTTGCCATGCTTCACACACACAGCCCCAGCTCCACCCCTCTCTCTCCCCGGGGAGATGCGGTGAACAATACAGGGAGGTCCGGGCCAGGCTTACATGTATGCAATTTTATATTAAAATGTAGCTAAGATCTGTTTGGTCCATTAACTCGCGTGCCCTTTTTAAGCGCATATTTTGATTACTTTCCATTCTACCATAGAGATATAAAGTCTATGATAGACTTTATTTATATTTCTATGATTCTACAGACCTTTGCTGGGAACCTGGGGCTCACCAAAATTGTTCCCAATTGGGTCCCGCACCTCCTAAAGCCGGCCCTGATGAAGCCTCAACTCCCATCCTTTCTCCAGATGATCTGCTCTATTTTTTTTACTGAATTTACTGAATATTTCCAATCTATATTTCAGGGTTGCAGCATTCATGCTGTTGGTTGAGTGTTCACTTTGCTCAATGAAAGCACTTTCACCTTGAAGATCTGTGTAGGAAGGAACTGCAGATGCTGGTTTAAACTGAAGATAGACACAAAAAGTTTGCTTGGGCAGTTTGCAGCCCAGTGCCATGATTTTTGATTTCTCTCAATTCAAGTAGCCCTGACATTCCCTATCTCTCTCAGTCCCTCCCCCACCCAAGTCACACCAGCTTCTCGTTTTCAACCAACAAACAGCTAACAATGGCCTGTTTCCTTTATCATCGTTCCTTTTTTGCATATCTTTGTTCTATATCTCTCTACATCATCGTCTATATCTCTCCTTTCCCTTATCCCTAACCACTGAAGAAGGGTCTCGACCCGAAATGTCACCATTACCTTCTCTCCAGAGATGCTGCCTGCCCCACTGAGTTACTCCATCTATCTTCACCTTGGAGACATTACTCAAATCCCCAAGACCACGTGAGCCCCCTGCAAAACTACAAACTGTAATTGTTCAAAACCAGACAGCCATCTTCTCAGGGAAAGTGAAGATGAGTGTGATGATCGGATGTGCTGGCGAGGTCACTTTGAATGAATAAAGTATCTTGTCCAGTATCCAATTGTACATGGCCAACACCTTTGTTCTGTTCTGCCAGCATCACAGTCATTAAATCATGACATAAGCATCATGTGATAGGAGTAGATTTAGGCCACTCGGCCCATCATCCATAGCTCTTATCCATAATGGATTTGAATCCTCATGTTCATTAGTTCTAGGAGCAGAATTAGTCCATTCGGCCACTCAAGCTACTCCACCATTCAATTGTGGCTCATCTATCTCTCCAAACCCTGTTCTCCTGCCTTCTCCCCATAACCCCTGACATCTTAGTAACTGCATGTAAATGGAAGACCCGTTGCTATTCAAAGGCTATATGTTCCAAGTTTCCGAATGTTCCTTTCTCACTTGTTGGGATGTCTGACAATTAGTCTCGTTCATGGCTTGTGCAGCATCACTATGCATACACTGACTGTCCAAATAAATCCATCAATTGAAATGTTTTGGGATACTCTTTCCCCTAGAGCTGCAAGTTAAGTCTTTAGCCATCACACAGCATCATTCAATATAACAAGGAAAACATCTATTCCCATCTGCCCACGTCTATATTTGTGAAGGAGTTCATCCAGTCTAGGAGTTTTTCAGTTTAGTTCAGTTTAGTTTATTGTCACCTGTACCGAGGGACAGTGAAAAGCTTTTGCCATGTGCTAACCAGTCAGCAGAAAGACAATGGGTTTTCTCAGAGATCTTCAATTTCCTCCCATACTCCAATGACCTACAGGCTTGTAGATTAATTGGCTTGGTATAAGTGTAAAAATTGTCCCTAGTGTGTGTAGGATAGTGTTAATGTGTGGGGATCGCTGGTCGGTGCAGACTCGATGGGCCGAAGGGCCTGTTGCCGCGCTGTATCTCTAAACTAGACTGAAAATAAAGTCCAGTGATAGTCTGAGGGTTTCCAATGAGGTAGATAGTAGCTCAGGACCACTCCCTAGTTGTTGATAGGGTGGTTCACAAAATCATACTGCATTGATACAGGGCCTTCAGCCCAACTCGTTCATGTCGACCAAGATGCCCCATCCAAATTAGTCCCATCGGCCCTCGCTTAGCCCCCTAAATATTTCCTATCAATGTAACTGTCCAAATATCTTTTGAACAAAACTTACCACAAAGTGTGTAGGAAGGAAATGGTGGGGGATTGCAACCTTCACGTGGTCAGCCCTGTTTCAATAAATGCAATCAACCCGGCGTGCACAATCAAATAAGATCAAATAGAACTTTAGGCTACAATGTTAGGCTGTGAATGCCATACGCAAGAAGAAGAAGAAGCAGGTGCTGGTTTAAATGGAAGATAGACACAATATGCTGGAGTAACTCAGTGGGACATGCAGCATCTCCAGAGAAAAGGAATGGGTGACCCTTTTCTTCAGAAATGCTGTCTGACCCGCTGGGTTACATACCACAAAGTGTTGGTTTCAAGGCAAAATATCCCCAAAATCCCCATGGACCTGCCCGTCCACAGCTACAGCCTCATGGAGGAGATCCGCCGCCAGGGTGAGTGGGAGGGAGGCACCGCCTGTTGGGAGAGAGGGGGACGGAGGAGGGGAGAGTCATGGGAGGAAAAGGGAAGGAGAGTGTGGGCGGAGGGAGAGTGTGGGTGGAGGGGGGGGGGGGAGAGTGGATGATGGAGAAAATGGGATAAAGGGTTCAGTAGATATTTTTAGGGCAGAGATAGACAAGTTATTGATTAGAATGCGTGTCAAGGGTTATGGGAGAAGGCAGGAAAATGGGATTAGGAGGCAGAGATCAGCCATGATTGAATGGCGGAGTAGACTCGACGGGCCGCTTGGCCCACTTCTACTCCAATTACTTGTGAACGTGAAAACCCTCATCACTGTGCAGAATACCAAAGATTGTGGACATTTGGCCATTGGGAGGAATACTCCCCACCACTCTATCAAGGATAAGCAAAGAGTAGCCGTGCTTGAGTGCACTCATTGGCATGCAATTTTTTGAAAGGGAATATATGATTTCTGGAAAACGACCCAGGTAATCCAAATCCAAACCTGTGCATTCTGCATCATTTGTCGGTCCTAATTAAAGATTTTGTAGAAAGTTTAAAAGGTGCTGGTATAATTGGACAACAATTCTGATCAAATGAATCCACAACTAACCTGTGCAAGGATATTATAAATTCAGAGTCTTTGTGAGAAATGTCCAACCTGAAAGTTTACTCCATCACAAAAGAAAATAGTTAAGGTTTAGTCAAGCACAATAATGATTAATTTTAAAATAGCAATTATAAAAAAAATAATGCAGTGATAATACCTCAAATAGATGTTTTGCTTCATTATATCTAATTATCCTGTTTAGTGTATAATCTTAAAACAGTACAATTCAAGTGTTTCCTGTGTTATTAGTCAATCTCATTTCCATATATGCATCCATATTAAATTCCAAAACTGCAACCTGCCATTATTAAAGAAGGATAAGACTCAAAGTAAACAGCAAGGGATTAAACATTATCAAATCTGGATACGTACAACTCACTGAAACGACTGCAAGAAAAAGCTGTTGATAATGAGATGTAAAGAAAGACACAAGATAAGCACAAAAAGCTGGAGTAACTCAGTGGGACAGGCAGCATCTCTGGAGAGAAAGAATGGGTGACATTTAGTCAGTTCTTTTAGTCTGAAGAAGGGTCTCAAGCCCAAATGTGCTTCCGCTGCTCTGTGTTAACTTCTCCACATCGGTGAGACCAAGCGCAGGCTTCGCCCAACACCTCCACTCAGTTTGCATTAATCAACCTGATCTCCTGGTGGCTCAGCACTTCAACTCCCCCTCCCCCTCCCCAGAATCAGACCTTTCTGTCCTAGACCTCCTCCATGGCCAGAGTGAGTCCCACCGCAAATTGGAGGAGCAGCACCTCATATTTCGCTTGGGTTGTTTACACCCCAGTGGTATGAACATTGACCTCCAATTTCAGGTAGTCCTTGCTTTCTCCCTCCTTCCCCTCACCTTCCTAGCTCTCCCACAGCCCGCTGTCTCCACCTCCTCCTTTCTTCTTCCTGCTCTTCCCCCCCCCCACCCATCCCCACATCAGTCAGAAGAAGGGTCTCGACCTGAAACGTCACCTATTCCTTCGCCCCATAGATGCTGCCTCACCCGCTGAGTTTCTCCATCTTTTTTGTCTCTCAACCCAAAACGTCACCCATTCCTTCTCTCCAGAGATGTTGCCTGTCGCGCTGAGTTACTCCAGCTTTTTGTGTCTATCTTCGGTTTATACCAGCATCTGCAGTTCCTTCCGACACATAAAGAAAGTTACATGCATGGAACAGGCAGCAAGTCAAGGCAGGCACTGAGAAGGTGCCAGTCTATATCCTGCTGGACGTCACACGGAGGTGTGGGCTGGGCAGAATGACAAAGATATTTGGCCTCTCTGAGTACCGTTGAAGGAAAATACTGAATCCTGCCAAGGTTCCTGCTCTCCGTAGGTGGAGTTAAAAACTCCACGTATGTGCAAACACAGGATTAGGCCCAGCTGTCGCACCCATGCCAGAATTGCCAATACAAAATAGCTCAGATATTCTTCAGGAGCGTTCCTCCCTAAAACGTGGCCGATCCATGTTCTCCAGTTGTGCTGCCTTCATACGTGTCAGGAGCAGAATTAGGCCATTCAGCCCATTAAGTCTACTCTGCCATTCAATCATGGCTGATCTATCTTTCCCTCGCAACCCCATTCTCCTGAAGATGGGTCTCGACCCGAAACATCATCCATTCCTTCTCTCCAGAGATGTTGACTGTCCCGCTGAGTTACTCCAGCTTTGTGTCTATCTTCTCCCCATAATCCTGACAACCATTCAAATTATCGCCTGACCCACTGAATTATTCCAGCACTGTGTGTTCTGCTCGAATTCCAACATCTGCAGATTCTTGTGCCTCTCAGAAATCTTTTTCAGATCATGTCTCATGTTTAGTTTTAGTTTAGAGATACAGCATGGAAACAGGCCCTTTGGTCCACCAAGTCCGAGTCGACCAGTGATCACCCCGTACACTGGTTCTATCCTACATACTTGAGACAATATACAGAAGCCAATTAACCTGCAGGTCTTTGAAATGTGGCAGGAAACCGGAGCGCCCGGAGAAAACCCACGCAGTCACAGGGAGAACATACAAACTCCATACAGACAGCACCCGCAGTCAGGCTCTGCAAGGTAGCAACTCTACCGCTGAACCACTGTACTGCCCTTTAATGTTAGAGTGCCCAAATGCAACGCAGGGAGAAAATTGCCCACTGTATTCTATTTGTCCATATAAATGGGAAAATAATTTGTGCGGGACATAGAAGTGTCGTAGACAATCCAGTCAGAGGTAGCGCCAAGGGATTAGTAAAGCCTTCCATGTTGGGAATCATAGCTAGAGATTCTTGGACTGTGATCAGGGCCCGAGGAGTCAAGCTGGCCATGAGAAGCAGAGCAACCACATCAGCAGAGGCGATCCAAAGAAGATAAAATGTCACATTAGCACTCATTTCAGGACAAGGCTTCAGTACATCTATCCTGTTGAACGAAGGTGACAAGCTGAGAATGCTACAGTGGCTTTGGATCAAAATCACTTGCATAGCATTTAAACATTTCCAACTAAACACTTGAACAGACCGCAATGCCCACAGATCACAGTAACAACTCTCTAAATCCATCCTCAAAAGGAAGGGTTTTATCTCCAGAGGCTTACTCCATAACAAATCCCCACAATAGGTCTATTATTATTCCTTCTTTCATTACCACCATGTCACAGAAGATTTCCACAATTTTGCTTATTGAAAATAAGGCGTTATACTGTGTATTACATTTTCAGTCTTGTTTTAAGCCAAGTCCTTTTCTGAGGCAAAAACCTGATTACTCTAGTGTGATACTGTCACTGGGCAAATTCCTTCACATGTCTCACATGCAGAAGCGTACGTTGACCATTGAAGTGCCACGAAGACCATGTGGAACGTGACAGATTTAACAAGCTTTCTGTATCCTTTGTGCACTTTCTGCATCATTAATTCGTTGTGTTCGGCATTTCATTTCAAAAGGAAAAATAGATGCTCAGCAGATCTAAACATTCACAAGAACCCAGCTCCCACTGCAGATCCCATTCAATCTGAGCATCGGGGGAAAATTCATAGTAGGTTCGTAAAACATAGGAGCAGAATCAGGCCATTCCGCCCATTAAGTCTGCCCCACCATTGAATCGTGGCTAATCTATCTTTCCCTCTCAAACCCATTCTCCTGCCTTCTCCCCATAACCTTTGATACCCTTACTAATGAAGAACCTGTCAATCTATGCTTTAGAAATGCCCATTGACATGACCTCCACAGCCATCTGTCATTTCACCACCCTCTTACCAAATAAATTCCTCCCCATCTCCAGCACTTTGTGTCTATCTTCAATATATACCAGCTTCAGCAGTTCCTTTCTACACATCCTTTCCATCGGCACACTATCCAGGCCTTTCACTATTCGGGGGAAATACTTATCACATCTTCATTCACATCAAATGACTCTGATACTGGGAATTATGTCTTGACTGGAAACATTGATCATCCCTCCATAGATGCTGCCTGGCCCACTGGGTTCTTCCAGCAGTTTTTTTTTTTGCGTGATATCCCAGCATTGGCATTCACCTGTGTCTCCACAGCAAGGATCTGCCTTGGCAGCGATGTCTTATAATTGGCTTCCAGCCAGCCTCCATGAATGAGTTGCACTGTGGAGTTGCACTGTGGAATCGTAGCACCAACTAAACAATGGAGCACCAAAGATCACATTGGGGAAAGTGCTGAGGATGTTGATGAACCTGCACAGTTTATTGCACGCCATTGTGTGACTATCACAGAATAAAATACAAATCAGTCACGGCACAGTGACAGATCAAGGCAGCACAGTAGCGCAGTGGTCGAACAGCGGTAGAGTTGCTGCCTTACAGTGCTTGCAGCACCGGAGATCCTGGTTCGATCCCGGCTACGGGTGCAGTCTGTATGGGGTTTGGACTTTCTCCCTGTAACACCGTGGGTTTTCTCTGAGATCTTCGGTTTCCCCACACTGCGAAGACGTACAGGTTTGTAGGTATATTTGCTTGGTAAATGTAAAAATTGTCCCTAATGTGTGTCGGATAAAGTTAATATGTGGGTATCGCTGGTCAGCGGGGACCCGGTGGGCTGAAGGACCTGTTTTTGCACTCTGTCTCTAAAACTAAAAGCTAAAACTAAATTGAACAGACATTGAGAGGAAGATATGATGGCAATATGCGCAAGTATAAAACCTAGAAAAAAGACACAAAGTGCTGGAGTGCTAGATAGGTGATGTTTCGGGTCAGGACATTATCTTCAGTCTGAAGAAGGATCCCAACCTGAAACGTCACCTATCCATGTTCTCCAGGGATACGGCCTGTCCCGCTGAGTTACCCCAGCATTTCATTTTGGAAACCAGCATCTGCAGTTCCTTGTTTCTACAAAACATCTCAGTTAATTTTTCCCCATAAAGCAAATGCACAGTTTAGGAGTTATCCATTGAAAGGGGTGGCTTCAATTTGCAATCTAATACAAAGTCCATTTCCCCTCTCAGTCTCCCACTATTTCAGCATTGCTACTTCATCTTCGAATGTCAGGTTTGTAAACCTTTGAATGCAAGCCAGCGTGCGTCACCATCTGAACTCCAACCAGGGTGCTAAGTTGCTAGTTCTGAAATGCAAATTAGTCTGGAAGGGACACCACCTGCAGAGCTGCTAATTGATTGGCGCCGTTTCTTCCTCGTGTACGATCCCCGCTGCCAACTCCAGCAGGCTGTGGTGGCAGAAATAAAAACAGAAGCCAAGAGTAAAACATGCAAACTCTGTTGGGAGCGCATCCACCGTACGGTGCTGAAGATCATCAGAGACACGTTCACCAGAACTCACAACCTCCTGACGCTGGGATCCCACAAAAAGAGCAGTGATCAAGGCAGAAGGAATGGGTGACATTTCGAGTCGAGACCCTTCCTCAGACCTGGCCCGAAGCGTCACCCATTCCTTCTATCCAGGAATGCTGCCTGTCCCACTGAGTTACTCCACTATTTTGTTTCTATCTTCAATGTGAACCAGCACCTGCAGTTCCTTCTTACACAGTGATCAAGACAGATAGGCAGACTCCTCGGAAAGGATTCACACAGAGATAGATAATGTAGAAATGAGTTAATGAAGTTTTACTAAGTCTCTAACCTTCAATGATGGACAGTGCACTCAATAAGCTTTAATAGAGAAAAAGCATGCAGAATATGTTAAGCATGTTAAATGTATAAATTGTAATTTAACACTATACAGCTCTCGTGACCCAATAAATCTCACAGTCAATTGCCAGTCATTCACCTGCCGTGTCATTGGGACTATATTAAAATAATGATTAAAATAAAGCACATCTCCAAATTCAGGGACAGATATTTCCCCAGCTGTTGTCAGGCAAATTAACCATCCTATCACCAACTAAAAAGTGGTCCTGACCTCTCATCTACCTCATGTGGAGCATTTGGACTATCTTTAATCGGACTTTACTGGACTTTACCTTGTCCTACACGTTATTCCCTTTATCCTGTATATGGACACTGTGAATAGCTTGATTGTAATCATGTAGTCTTTCCACTAAGCTTTTCACTGTACCTTGGTGCATGTTACAATAAACTAAACCAAACAAAAAAAAGTTTCAGAACGAACAACACCTCAACTAGTGGGAAGGTGCTACAATAAGATATATACAGTGCATTCAGAAAGTATTCAGACCCCTTCACTATTTCCACAATTTGCTACGTTAAAGCCTTATTCTAAAATGGATTAAATCCATTTTTTTAAATCATCAATACCCCATAATAAAAAAATGAAAACAGGCGTTTAGAAATTTTTGCAGTAATTAAATACCTGAAATATCACATTTACATAAGTATTCACACGCGTTACTCTGTACTTTGTTGAGGCACCTTTGGCAGCCATTACAGCCTCAAGTCTTTTTGGATATGATGCTACAAGCTTGGCACACCTGTATTTGGGTAACTTCTCCCATTCTGCAGGTCCTCTCAAGCTCTGTCGGGTTGGATGGGGAGCGTCGATGCACAGCTATTTTCAGGTCCCTCCAGAGATGTTCGATCGGGTTCAAGTCCAGGCTCTGGCAGGACCACTCAAGGATATCCACAGGCTTGTCACAAAGCCACAGTTTAAGAATAAGGGGTAAGCTATTTAGAACCGAGAGGAGGAAACACTTTTTCACACATAGAGTTGTGAGTCTGTGGAATTCACAGAGGGCGGTGGAGGCCAGTTCTCTGGAAACTCTCAAGAGAGAGCTAGATAGAGTTCTTAGAGATAGTGGAGTCAGGGGATATGGGGGGAAGGCAGGAACGGGGTACTGATTCTGAATGATCAGCCATGATCACATTGAATGGCGATGCTGGATCAAAAGGCCGAATGGCCTACTCCTGCACCTATTGTCTAGTGTCTATCACCAGACATGTGTTGTCTTGGCTGTGTGCTTAGGGGTATTGTCCTGTTGGAAGGTGAACCTCCGCCCCAGTCTGAGGTCCAGAACGCTCTGGAGCAGGTTTTCATCAAGGATCTCTCTGTACTTTGTTCCGTTCATCTTTCCCTCTATCCTGACAAGTCTCCCAGTCCCTGAAAAACATCCCCACAGCATGATGCTGCCACCACCATGCATCACCGTAGGTATGGTATTGGCCAGGTGATGAGCGGTGCCTGGTTTACTCCAGACATGACGCTTGCCATTCAGGCTAAAGAGTTCAATCTTGGTTTCATCAGACCAGAGTCCTTTAGGTGCCTTTTGGCAAACTCCAACAGGGCTGTCATGTGCCTTTTACGGAGGAGCTGCTTCCGTCTGGCAACTCTACCATAAAGGCCTGATTGGTGGAGTGCTGCAGATATAGTAGTCCTTCTCGAAGGTTCTCCCATCTCCACAGAGGCACTCTGGAGCTCTGTCAGAGTGACCATCGCAACCACCTCCCTGACCAAGGCCCCTCTCCCCCGATTGCTCAGTTTGGCTGGGCGGCCAGCTCTATGAAGAGTCCTGTTGGTTCCAAATTTCTTCCATTTAAGAATAACGGAGGCCACTATGCTCTTCGGGACCTGCAATGCTGCAGAAATAGTTTTATACCCTTCCCCAGGTCTGTGTCTCGACACAGTCCCGTCTCGGAGGTCTACAGACAATTCCTTCATCTTCATGACTTGGTTTTCTGCACTGACATGCACTGTCAACTGTGGGACATTATATAGACAGATGTCTGCCTTTCCAAATCATGTGCAATCAATTTAATTTACCACTGGTGGACTCCAATCAAGTTGTAGAAACATCTCAAGGATAATCAATGGAAACAGGATGAACCTAAGCTCAATTTTGAGTGTCATAGCAAAGGTTCTGAATACTTATGTAAATGTGATATTTCAGTTATTTATTTTTTATTACTTTTCAAAAATTTATAAACACCTGTTTTTGCTTTTTTATTATGGGGTATTGTGTGTAGGTTGATGATAAAAAAAATTTTTAATCCATTTTAGTATAATGTAACTGTAATGTAACAAAATGTGGAAAAAATGAAGGGGTCTGAATAATTTCTGAATGTACTGTATATTACATCAGTGATTCCCAACCTGGGGTCATATGGCCCCATGGCAAATTTCAGAGGGGCCACAGAAATGTTGGGGGATTTAGGGGGCCACAGTTGCCTCCTAAATTTCAGTTCTAATACATTTAAATCTATGTAGTTGAAATATTTTTGATGTTTGTGGAATAGAATAAAAGAGAATATATGTGCAATTAATAGACACTGATATTTTTATGGAAGGTATTATAATATTGAAGTACTTTTTTCCCGCTAATAATGTCAGGGGGCACAACAGAAAAATTAAAAGATTCCAAGGGGGCCATGAGCTAAAAAAGGTTGGGAACCACTGTATTACATAACCCATGTATCAATATTTTCTTCAAGTCATTGTTACAATCTTATCGGCATAGTGTCGCAAGTGTAGAATTGCTGCCTTGCAGCGCTGGAGACTGGGGTTCAATCCTGAGTATGGGTGCTATCTGTATGGAGTTTGCATGTTCCTCCTGCGACCGCAAAGGTTTTCTTTGGGTGCCCCGGAATCCTCCCACATCCCAAAGACGTGCAGGTTTGTAGGTTAATTGGTTTCAGTAATTTGTCCCTACTGTGCAGGGTACAACTTGTGAAAAGGTGAGCACTGGGCCGCTGGACTCAGTGGGCCGAAGGGTCACTTTCCATGCTGTATCTCTAAACTAAACTCGTGTTTCCTACTGTTTGCAATTCTTTTTATAAGAATATTGGTGCTGGAAAATTATGAAAATACAAACTAGCTGAGGCATACACTATATATTCCATAACCCTTTTATTTCCACTTGCTTTCACAGAAATATATCATCATTCCAAATTATGGAATTCACTGGAATTTAGAAAGATGAGAGGGATACTTATAGAAACATATAAAATTCTTAAGGGATTGGATAGGCGAGATGCAGGAAAAATGTTCCTGATGTTGGGGGAGTCCAGAACCAGGGGTCACAGTTTAAGAATAAGGGGTCGGCCATTTAGGACTGATATGAAGAAAAACCTTTTCCCCAGACAGTTGTGAATCTGTGGAATTCTCTGCCGCAAAGGCAGTGCCAGCCAATTCACTGGATGTTTTCCAGAGAGAGTTAGAGATAGCTCTGAGGGCTAACGGAATCAAGGGATATGGGGAGAAAGCAGGAATGGGGTACTGATTTTAGATGATCAGCCATAATCATATTGAATGGCGGTGCTGGCTCGAAGGGTCGAATGGCCTACTCCTGCACCTATTTTCTATGTTTCAAACAATGGTTGTGGGACAGGATTTTGGCGAGAAAAATGTCTATACTGCTTCAAAGATAAAACAATTGGTCGAGATTTTTACATCAATGTTTTTGAAGGCAAGCAGAAAATTAATACTATGTGGTGCTGACAACGGATTGATAGACGAGATGTAGAAGGCTCCTACTTATGCAGGGTTAATATCACCTTACTCAATATTCATTAATCAATCAGGTAATACGGTGAAAGTCACTGGAACAAAGCTGCCAGTTAATTTGATTGAGCTGAGAATGCCATCAAACTCATTGAAGGCAAGGCACTCAATTTGACTGTCAGCAAGAATAGACAATTTTCCTAGATTGCTCTTCAATTGACACAATGTGGGGAAAAAATCTATTGTTCTCCTCCCTTTCTCCTTAAAATTGGACTGTAATTCAAGCACGTTTCAAAACTCTGATCTATATTAATATTGTTTTCTATCTGGCAAGCAACTTCTACAGTAACATATTTCGCTTGGGCAGCTTACACCCCAGCATTATGAATATTGACTTCTCCAACTTCAAGTAACCCTTGCTTTCCACTCTCACCATTTCCCCCCCTACTTCCCAGTTCTCCGACTAGTCTGACTGTCTCCGATTACATTTTATCTTTGTTTCCTTTGTTACCTTCTCCCAGCTAACAATGATCTATTCTACATTTTCCTTGATCTCCATCCCCTTTGTCTCATTTTCACACCTTACACTTCCTTGTCTATGTATCTCCCTCTCCCCTGACATCAGTCTGAAGGTTCTCAACCCGAAACATCACCCATTCCTTCTATCCAGAAATCCTGCCTGTTACTCCAACATTTTATGTCCAGTAGCTTCACTGATTTTAAACTTTTGTTTCATTTTTCTGATCAGATAATGCAAGGTATCTCAGTATATGTGACATTGATAAACCAATAATAACTTGTGCTTGCTGTTATAATGCAGGAAGAGCAGTCTCAAGCTGTGCCCTGCAATCTTCCAATCTAGAGATGCTGCCTTTCCCACTGATGTACTCCAGCAATTTGTGTCTATACAAGACGTTGTTGGTGTAAATAGTGCAACTCGGTCAATTTTGCGTTTAGAGTGTGCAGATAATGGCAACCATATAACATAGAACAGTACAGCACAGGATTGAGCCATTCGGCCAACAATGTTTCTGCCGAACATGATGCCAAGTTAAACAGATATCAGATAGACACAAAAAGCTGGAGTAACTCAGCAGGACAGTCAGCATCTCTGGAAAGAAGGAATTGATGACGTTTCGGGTTGAGACCCTTCTTCAGACTGATGTCAGGGGAGTGGGCGGTAGATATATAAGGAAGTGTATAGATAAGGAGTGTAAGGTGTTCAAACAGGACCAAGGGAATGGAGATCAAGGAAGATGTAGAGTAGATCATTGTTAGTGGGGAGAATGTTACAACAAAGCAAACAGAGATAAAATGTAGTCAGAGAGACAGTGAGACTGGTCGGAGAACTGGGAAGGGGAGGAGATGTTGAGAGAGAGAGAGAAAGCAAGGGCTACTTGAAGTTAGAGAAGACAATTTTTCCAACTGCCGGTGTGATATCAACTGTCTCAACTTTTACACTCCCCTTCCCTACTCTAACCTCTCCCCCTTTGAACATATCTGCTGCAGCTTAACCAGATCTCATCTACCTGTACATGATCCATCCATCTCTTCTCTGCACTTCCATGTGCTGCAAGCTGAAGATAAAACCGTTCGATTAACTTTTTGTAACTTTGTCGGTGCCTGAAACGTGGCCACTCTTGTGTACTGCCTCGGTGAGGTCTGCTGTATGATTTTATCAGGATGTAGGCAAAACATAGCATTTCATTGTACCTCGGTACATGTGACAATAAAATATAATTGAATTGAATCACCGAATCATCACCGTCACCTAGGCAAATTCCGAGTATGCGAATACTTGGCCACTAAACCCATTCATTCATTCATTCATTCATTCATTCATTCATTCATTCATTCATTCATTCTAAAAGCCTTTTAAACGGCACTATCATATCTGCCTCTGCCACCACCCCTGGTAACGCGTTCCAGGCACTCCCCACTCACTGTGTGTGAAAAACCTGTCCTGCATATCTCCTTTAACCTTTGCCTCTCTCACCATAAACCTTAAGCATTTCCACACTGGGAAAATAAAAGGTTCTGACTCTCTATGCTTTTCTTGCAATCGATGCAATCTTGAAACAAATCCTTCAGAGGAAAATCACAAAAAATAAAGTACAGGAAAGCAAAATTGTCATAACTAAGTATTTTATAGTTTTGGTATTAACAGATGAAATCCCCAAAAGCTAATTTTTATTCAGAACTCATTTGTACTCTCACATTCAAACGTCTTGCAGAAATTAATTGATTTCTGTACAAGTACAATTGGAAAGTCGGTTAATTTTACCCCGAGGGTGGAACAAATTAAAAATGACACTTGAGGACTCACAGAAAAAACACCTTACTAGATTGAACTGCCTGACCTAACAGCACGATTACCTTACTGGGGATGATTAGTTAGTTTTGCATAGGACACTAATTGCTGATATCGTAGAAAGCGAAGATGCTATTGCAAATAGCAAAGGTGGTTGGCAAAAATGTCAGCAGGATTTTGATCCGTTGGGCGAGTGGGCTGCGGAATGGTTCAACATCCCCTCCTCAGGTATATTCCACTGTAACCACAGGAGATGTTACACCAATCCCTCCACTTCCTCCCTCACCTCAATCCAGGGATTCCAGCTGTCCTTCCCAGTTAGACAGAAGCTCTCGTTCACCTCCTCTAACCCCATCTACTGCATTCCCGACATGGCCTCCAGTACATGGGCCAGAGGAAAGTAGACTCGGCAACCGTTTCACTGAACATTTGCACTCCTTCTGCCACAGCCTACTGGATCCACCCGTTGCCAACTATTTTAACGGCCCTTCCCATTACAATGCAGACTTATCAGTGCTGGGCCTCCTTCATTGCCAGAGGGAGGCCACATGCAAACTGGAGAAAAAGCAGCTCATATTCCATTTAAGTAGATTACAACCCAATGATATGAGCATTGAAATCTCCATTCTTAGGTAACTTTCAACTAACCCCCCACCCCTTTCTTCCCCACAGTCTCCCATCTCTTGCCCCCCCCCCACCCCCCCCCCCCATCTCCCCTGTGCCCCACCTGGACTACCACTTATATCTCCCCTCTGCCTCCTCCCCTTCCCCACCTCCTGATATTTACCTCCCCCTTGGCTTCACAATCCACAACTCTTCAGACCTGACTCACACTAAAGGGCCTGTCCTACTGTACGAAGTAATTCAAGAGTTCTCCCGAGTTTCCCCTGATTCGAACTCGGAGAATCACGGTAATAGCCGCTGGTAGGTACTCGGGGCTCTCGTGGACATTTTTCGACGTTGAAAAAACTTCACGAGCTTACCGCGTTTCTGGAGTACCTGCTGTTAGCGTTACGAGCCGCTAAGAGACGTCCCGAGCTCCGACGTACCCGCTACGTACTTACCACGAGTTTGATTTTTTTTTAAAACTGGGGAGAGCTCTTGGGTGAACTCATATAGCGGGGCAGGCCCTTTACTCTTCTCGTTTCTGGCTTTGTTCCAGCCACCTGCCTGTTGAAACTACCCCCTCCCCTGTTTCAACCTATTTCCTGCTACACTTTGTCCTGCCTCTCCTCTTGTCCAGCTTTCTTCTCCCCCTCTACAATCAGTCCGAAGAATGGTCTCCATCCCCAAATGTCACCTACCCATGTTCTCCGGAGATTCTGCCTGACCAGCTGAGTTACTCCAGCAATTGGTGTCCTTTCTCCCTTCACCCCACCTCACGCACTTAGTCCGGAATAATCAATGCAACATCTGGTGGAAAATCTAGAGACAATCTCTATCCAGTTTAAACAAGTTTGGTGTTTCCTCAAGGCATGTCGAGTTGACTTTATTAGTCATAGAGTGATACAGCATGGAAACAGGCCCTTCGGCCCAACTTGCCCGCGCCGGCCAACATGTCCTAGCTACACTAGTCACACCTGCCTGCATTTGGCCCTTATTCCTGCAAACCTGTCCCATCCACGTTCCTGTCTCATAGACCTGTCCCACGGTACGAGTTCATTCCAAGAGTTCTCCCGAGTTTGCCCTGATTCGAACTCGGAGATTTACGGTAATTGCCACTCGTCGGTATTCGGGGGACTCTCGTGGACATTTTTCAACATGTTGAAAAATCTTCACGAGTCTTCCCGTGCTTGCCTGCCGTTAGCGAGTCTTCCCGAGTACCTGTCGTTAGCGTTACGAGCCACTAAATGACGTCCCCGAGCTCTGACGTACCCACTACGTTCATTCTCCGTGCTTACCACGAGTTTGATTTTTTTTAAACTTGGGAGAGCTCTTGGAATGAACTCATACCGTGGAACAGGGCTTTAACTTTTTTTTAAATTATTTATTTATTATTTTATTCGCAAGTACAGTGGGGTACGACTATAATAAAAACATCTTGCATGCAGCAAAATCACAGGTAGATCAACTCAAACAAACACACAACAAATTACACAGAACATATCCAAAAGAAAGAAGTGTGTGTATAAGTAGTCTGTTCGCCATTATCTCATTGTTCAAAATTTCTTCCTGAACCCAACATAAAATCTTGGCATCAAAATTCAAAACTACTACAACTTATTATGTATGCAATGGATTTTTTTTCCCCTATTGATAGTAAACCTCATGTACTGAAGCAAATCATCTGCTGAGATCCTCTGACAATTTCTCGGTTTCCATTAGCTTTCTCCAAATCATTTTCCTAATGCATTTTCCACTTGTACTGGAATGTACAGGAAGATAAATTGCAAGCCTCTGCATCCCAATTTTTTTAACTTCTAGCAATTTGTTCCTGACAGCCAGGTACATTTTGTTTTTATTTCGGAACTCATTAATCCACATTTCCTGAGACCGTTCACCAGCACAAAGCCAGAATTCACGAAAAAGCCAGTTTTCTTTAACGTTATTTCCCCCTACCATTTCTTTAGTTTTTCCAGACAAAGACTCACCAGTGTAAATGTCTCGTACTTATCATGCTAGCAAGTCATTCAGTTCAGTCTCACCATCAATGTCCCTTTATTAGTGACTTTAAATGGCTAGTTCTCACTTTTACTGTGTGATACGAAAATGCTTAAATAATGAAGATTGATTCAGTCCTTGGCAGTGGACAGCATGAGAAACGTGAATCATTTAAGGCACTTTATGGAGAAAGACATTCCAAGAATGTAATGTTAATGTAACAGCATGTCACAAATGGACACATTAGAGTTCAGAGGGTTCATGGTGCAGTCGTATAAATAATCTGAAGCAAATGTTTTGGATAATACAGCTCACCTGACAATTGCCATAATTATTTTTAATTTAGTTCAGTTTAGAGATACAGCACGGAAACAGGCCCTTCAGCCCACTGAGTCCGCGCCGACAAGCGATCCCCGTGCACTATCCCTATCTTACACACACTCACCAAATGGACCATTTGCAATTTTACCAAAGCCGATGAACCTCCAAACCTGTACGTCTTTCTAATGTGGGAGGAAACCGGAGCACCCAGAGAAAACTCGGGGAGAACGTACAAAATCCATACTGACACCACCAGTAGTCAGGATCAAACCCGGGTCTCTGGCGCTGTAAGGCAGCAACTCCACCGCCGAGCCAGCCATGTCGCTAAACTAAACAAAAAAATTCAAACAGCGATGCAAAAGGAGAAGTCTGTCTAGAATACACCTGCAATATAGCATTAACTAGACTAAATGGGACCCGTTGGGTTCCAGCGTCACACGGGAGAGCTGGTTTCCCAACGCAATATTCCACCTCTCCACCAATTCCTATATTGGTGGCCAATGGGGAGGGGCTTTTGGGAGCACTAGTATGGGTGTGGGCTGATTGGGACTGGTTTCCAGAGGGCTAGTATGGACATTGTGGGCCAAATGGATTATTGGGCTGGCGGCTCAGTCACTCAAGCCTGTTATGCTGGCAGCTCACTCACTCACGGCTAATGGGCTGGCAGTTGACTCACAGCTATTCCTTGAAATTCCATTTCAAACAGGGTGCAAGGCCACCAAATTCAAGTGCAGTTTCATGCCAATTCAAGCAGGGTGCAAGGCCACTAAAGACAGCGAGTCGTGACCTCTCCCTCTGAGGCACTTAACACTTCCCGGTTTTATAGTCTCTCCGCAAGGGACGTGGCCTTCAGGAGAGAGAATCTCAACATTTTTTAAACACTAATAACTCTTTTATTTTTCATTGATGGGAAAAATCCTCTTGTTCTGAGCAGCGGAGGGGGACTCTGAGTAAGATGGCCTAAAATTACAGCCGTAAGTGGCAGCATTTTTTCTAAAATCAATATATAAAACAACAGGAAGTGGTCAAGATAAGACTTTTAGTAATATAGATAGATATGCTTTCCTGACTTAAAAGTAGATTTGCAATGAAATTCAGCTTGCTCTTTTTAAAAATCGTCATTTACTTTACTATCATCCCATGTACTGAGGTACAGTGACAATCCTTTTGTTGCGTGCTACCCAGTCAAAGAAAATAATAGACCTTGAGGAAATTTTGCAGCAGCAAGAAAAGACTATGCACAATTACAATCAAGTCGTCCACAGCCTACAGAAGCAGGATAAACTGAAGATAGACACAAAAAGCTGGAGTAACTCAGCAGGACAGGCAGCATCTCTGGAGAGAAGGAATGTGTGACATTCCGGGTCAAGACACTTCTTCAGGCTGGTTAGGGATGAGGGAAACGAGAAATATAGACGATGATGTAGAGAGAACCAACAATGAATGAAAGATATGCAAACAAAACGATGATAAAGGAAACAGGCTGTTTCGCTGTTTGTAGGGTGAAAATTATAAGCTAGTGCGACTTAGGTGGGGGAGGGATAGAGAGAGAGAGAGAGGGAATGCCAGGGTTACCTGAAGTGAGATAAATCAATAGTCATACCACTGGGCTGTAAGCTGCCCAAGTGAAATTTGGGATGCTGTGTCTCCAATTTGTGTTTAGCCTCACACTGACAATGGGGGAGACCAAGGACAGAAAGGTCAGTGTGGGAATGGGAAGAAGAATTAAAGTGTTTAGCAACCAGGAGATCAGGTAGGTTCAGGTGTGCTGAGCGAAGGTGTTCAGCGAAACAATCACCCAGTCTACGTTTGGGATCGATAAACTGAAACGGATTATCTTCATTTTGGGATTCTAGATTACAAGTAACACTTTGTGGCTATCCCTGTCGTTCACAAACATTTGCAGCAAAACATCTGGCCGGGCAAACACCTGCTCTCAATTTGGTTCCAGTTTCAACAGCAGAAAATTAAACAGCTGAAGTCTTGTCCTGGCTGAAATTCACATTAAACTAGCTTGATCCTTCCTACTGTGAAACCATAACACAACCCATGTTAATTTGTAACACATAACGTATAGGTTCCACTTAATTATCTAAACAAACTGTCTGTGATGAAGCCAAGATAAACTACAAAGGATGCCTTGTACCATTTTTTTTTCAAACATTGAAAATCAGCCAACACTGAAAATAAAGAAACTTTTCAAGTTTATTAAAGGTTTGTTTTTGGCAAGGAATACTTTGCCCTCTAAGAGCAGCATATCAATCAATAGAACAGAAAGATGAAGAATGCCCTGGACTGCAAATTTCAAACGCTCAGTTGTAGAAATTGTAAACCTGCCCGAGGAGCTGAGAGGAAATAGCAACAACAAGGCTGGCCTCATTCTAATGTTCTTCATTGTCAGACGTGACAAGCCAATCTCACCAAAATCTAACACTCATGTTTAGTTTACTTGAGTTCAGAGATATAGCACAGAAACAGGCCCTTCGGCCCACTGAGTCCGCACCGATCAGAGACCCCCGCAAATTAACACTACCCTACACACACTTTAGACTTTTTTTTACATTTACACCAAGCCAATTAACCTGCAAACCTGCACGTCTTTGGAGTGTGGGATGAAACCGAAGATCTTGGAATAAAACCCACACAGGTCACAGGGAGAATGTACAAACTCTGTACAGATAAGCACCCGTAGTCAGGATTGAACCCGTGTCTCAGGTGTTGCAAGGCAGTAGCTCTACTGCTGCGCCACCGTGTCACCCTACTACTATCATGTGTAGGAAGAAACTGCAGATGCCAGTTTACACGAAAGCTCAACACAAAATGCCTGGAGTAACTCAGCGGGTCAGGCAAAAGGAATAGATGAAGTTTTGGGTCTACACCCTTCTTCAGACTGAATAAAGCTCAAAAGCTTAGACTGAAGAAGAGTCTCATCCCAAAACCTTAACCTGTTCCTTTTCTCCAGAGATGCTGCCTGGCCCGCTGAGTTACTCCAACATTTTGTGTCTATCTTCATCCTCATCCTCATCCTCATGGATGCATTGTGTGCCACGTGGGATTTGCCTCAGTCTTGAAAGCATGGCTGAAGGTATTAAATGTTCAAAGGAGCTGCGCAGGGCAAGATTGTTTATTTAACACAGAGATTGGTGGACACCTGAAATGCACTGCCTGGGTAGGTGGCTGGGACATATATGATAGTAGCATTTAAGAGGCTTTTAAGATAGGCACACGCATATGTAGGGAATGGGTGGACATGGATCAATTGCAAGCATAGGAGATTAGTATAATTTTGCATCATTTTTGGAACAGAAATGGTGAGATGGGCCTATTCCTATGCTAGGTCTACTCTATTCCTATGCTGTAGTGTTCTGTGTTCTACATTGCACGTGAGTGATGAATGAATGGACAGAAACAATTCAATGATGCTGCATCTTAAGCATCCTTCATTCAATGCATTGCAAAAGTAATAATTCCACCCTCTGAGCTAAATACGAATGTAATCTAAAATTGGCTTAATATTAATCATAATATTGTAATTAATTATTAACTTTTCCTCTTTTCCTCAATGACAGTTTTGGGCAGTCTGTCAATTTAAAAATGCAGCAAGGCAAATACACTTGTTCTCTTTCCAAGACAATGATCGGGCCAAAAGAAAAACATTGCTTTACTTCCCTTGATGTGCAATGCTGAATAGGCAGAGAAACAAATCAAACTCACAACATGCCTGTATTAGAGGTTATGACCCAGTACCTGTCTCAGCAGGAGTCTATAGTCAAAGATTGAATAGATACATGGATAGGAAAGGTTTAGAGGGATATGGGTCAAATGTGGATAGATGAGACCAGTTTAGATGGCCTGGACAAGTTGAACCCAAGGGCCCGTTTCCATGGTGTATTACTGTATAACTAAAGATACCAGGATGCCATCTTTAGACTTTTAGACTCTAGAACAGACTTTAAACTTTACAGCACAGGAACAGGCCCTTTCGGCCCACCAAGTCCAGCGATCACCCCGTACACTAGCACTATCCTACACACTAGGGACAATTTTCCAATTTTCTTTACCAATGCCAATTAACCTACAAACATGTACGTCTTTGGAGTGTGAAAGAAAATCGGAGCACTCAGAGAAAACCACCAGAGCAATCACAGAGAGAATGTACAACCTCCATACAGACAACAGCCATGGTCAGGATTGAACCTCGGTCTCTGGGGCTAAACGTTAGCAACTCTACCGCTACGCCACTGTCCCGCCCTTAATCTCCAAGCCCTGCTTTCCTCTTGCTTGAACTCTTTGGTTCCATTGGAGGGTAGGTACCCAAATAAATCTCCCAAAGGGATTTTTGCCAGAACTCCATGGATCAGATAGAGGATTGGCAGATGTCTTGGAGGAAACCAAAATAGATCGTAGCTATTCTAATCTAAACGAGAAACAGAAACTTGAATGACTTTTAGTATTTAAATAGTACTTTGGAACAACTCAATGTACACTCCCACCTAGGTAGTAATTAAATTTATTAAAAGTGGTCACTGTGTACTGCAGGAAATGCAGCAGCCAAATGGTGTACCACAACCTCCTGCAAACGGTGAACATGACCCGATCATGTGTTATGTTAAGATGCTATTGTGCAAGTGATTTTTCTCAGGAACATAAACTTTAGACTACTTTGTTTAGTTTGGCATGAAAAAAGAAAATCAGTACAGCTCTTCAGACGTCCTGATATTGTGAATGTCTCTGCAGTTGTTCATCGGAAATGATCTGATCGACAGGAGCTCGCGACATGCTTCATGCATCCCACTTTGCAGCTCCCAAAGGGAGGACCCATACAAGGATCTACCGCATCATAACCAAACTACACATGGGAGAGACTCCAGGTGTGGGTCTGGATTATTCATTTTTAATTTGCCACATTAGGGAAAAACGAACTATGCAAATTGTAGAAACAAGGAACTGTAGATTCAGGTTTACCAAAGAATGGCACAAAATTCTGGAGTAACACAATGGGTCAGGCAACATCAAAGGAGATCAACAATAGGTGTCATTTCAGGTCAGGAACCTTCTTCAGATGTGAAATACATACAGCACATGACAAAAATGTTTTGTTAGCGTGACCCAATTGCAAACTGACCTCGGGCATTGAACAGACCTCAAAGACCAAAATGTAACCTCTTGCCATCATCTCAACAGATGCTGCGGACAAACCTCGTGCTATTCCAATGCCAAGTGTTTGGAGGAGGTGTATCTGGAGATAATTCCAACCATTTGTCTACCAAGTTTGAAACAGCTTCCCTCAGACGTGAAATGGTGCACGCCACTGAGACAACAATTGGAATCGGAAATTCAACTGAGGACCGGTGCTAATATACTACTGACAATTAAATTAAATTGATAAAGGCAATCAACTCGTTTATCCAGGAGCGCTTCTTCTAAGGAAGTGCAGAAGGCTTGCAATGATCAATCAATTTTTTAGCTGACTGCAACATTGGTGATATTATAGACATCCTGTTTTGACATGGTACTAAATACATTAAAATCAATGCCAGATGCAGCATTCCCAGTCACAGAAGCTGACAGGGCTTTTTATGTTTCATTGGTAGACTGCACCCATGTGGCTACTGAAGCTGCGGAACAACATGCCACACTCTTAATCAGTGGAAGAGACCACAATGCGGATGCCAAATTGATATGTGATTATTGTCAACAAATTATCCCTTTAAGTGCACAGTTCTCTCACAGGTCTCATGTAATTATCATACCTCAAAAGAATCATGTTTTTCCTTGCACTCTTGGGAGAAGAAAAACACAGGTATGAATTGCTGCTCAAAACCCAGCACACTATATAATAAAGAAGGAAAGACAGGTTTCTTAGCGACACAAGGAACTGCAGATGCTGGATCCTTGAGTAAAACAAAAAAGCGCTGGAGTAATTTTTAGAAGGTCAGGCAGCTTCTGTGGAGGGAATGGGTAGGTGACGTTTCGGGTCGGGATCCTTATTAAGGCTGACTGTAGTGAGGGAGAGCAAGCTGGAAAAGAGGTGAGGGTGGGACAGAGCCTGGTAAGTGATAGGTGGATATAAGTGATGGGGATTCATTGGCAGATAGATGGACAAAGGCAAGAGATGATAAGCAGACAAAAGGATGTCAGTTAAGGTGAGAAGAGGAGTGAAAGGTAAAGCGGGAGGGATAGAGTGGAAGAGGCCAGGGAGAAAGAGGGGTAGGAGAGTGGAAAATACGTGAGAAATTGGCGGGGGAGAAGGGAGCACACAAAAGTAAGGGGTAGAAAAAGGGGGAAGGGTTTTATATAAAATTGGGAAATTCAATGTTCAGACCATTGAAGCAGAACATGAGGTGCTGTTCCTCCAAATTGTGTGTGGCCTCACTCTGGCAATAGAGGACTATCGAGTGGCTGAGGTGCATGGAATGCAGGAGTTGCATGAGTTTGCCACGGGGGAATGGGAGCCGGCAGGGAGCTGAAACCCTCCGTCAGCTAAACGTCAGGAACTTGGAATGGGAAAATGGATGGGAACGGATTACATGGCAGCAAGCATGGAAGACGGCTAAAGGAGAGATCAGATCAGTGGTATAGGAGATAGAGGAGGAACTGGGGGGGGGGGGGGTGAAGGGGCACGTGAGGGTGGAAAATGAGGGAACCACTAATGGGTAGAAGAAGAAAAATAATGCAAGCATGAAGTGTGGGGGGAGCAGGATCGTAGCAGAGGAGAGGTGTGGTATTGTACATGCTCTGATCAAAACTCCACCGGCCATTGCTCCACCCATTTCTCACATGCTTGTACCTGTACATAAGTATTGTGTACAATAGCACAACACACAGGCAGAGTCTGTGAACAGTACTTTGCAGCAAAGGATAAGGGCTGGAGGGAAAGGTTGAGGTGCGCCGGCAGCAGTGTGAGATGTTACCCGTGTGCAACACTCTCTGGGCTGTATTCCTGCTGCTGAGCTGAAGAGGAACTGCAAACTTCTTGATAACGCCGAAGCAAAACACTTGAAGGTTCGGAGAATTTCCACCACAGCTCAGGCCTCTGTTGCTTTCCACTTTAACTTGAAAACATTTGGGATGGCAAAGGTTAATAACAGCCTGCAATGGGACCTTTGAACCTAGTTCCTGGGGAGTGTGCAGTGGTGAGAGAAGGTCTGAGAATGAATAATGAAAAACAACGCCCGCTTTTGTGTTGATCGTGGATGAGACGAATCAATGATCACCATTCTCCAACGTACATCTGTGGAGGATTTTTAATTCAGAGATCATTCAAGGTCTCAGCCTTCTCTGAATGTTCTGCTCTACATTGTCAGCGCTTTACCTTCACTGAACTTTAAGGGATAATTACATTTCTGAAAATTAACACTTGCTCCCATAATCACGCCGATTTTAGAGCAGCGTTTACTGAAGCCCGATATCTTCACAGACCTTACCAGAATGCCTCGGGTAGTTTTTCAAAAGCAGCATTGTATTGATTAGGTGCATTTAGATCTTTTGGGGGAAAAAAAGTCCTACTTGTACCTGGGCGGCTGGGCTTGTATACTCTGAAATTTAGAAGGATGAGCGGGCGTCTTATTGAAACATATATGTTTATTAAAGGTTTGGACATGCCAGAGGCAGGAAACATGTTCCCGATGTTGGGGGAGTCCAGAACCAGGGGCCACAGTTTAAGAAAAAGGGGTAAGCCATTTAAAACGGAGATGAGGAAAAAAATTTTCACACAGAGAGTTGTGAGTCTGTGGAATTCTCTGCCTCATAGGGCAGTGAAGTCTGGTTCTCTGGATGCTTTCAAGAGAGAGCTAGATAGAGCTCTTAGGGATAGCAGAGTTAAGGGGTATGGAGAGAAGGCAGGAATGGGGTACTGATTGTGGATGATCAGACATGAGCACATTGAATGGCGGTGCTGGCTTGAAGGGCCGAATGGCGTGCACCTGCACCTATTGTCTATTATAAAAATCATTCTGTGCCAGTCAAGGCAGGCTAAAAGAGTGGTGTGCTGCAGGACAACAAAATGTAAAATTCAACGGCACAGAAAATGTGCGGGCCATGCATGATTAACGTCCTTAACAACCTGACTTAAACTCTATCTCTCAACTTGAAACCAGAAGCGGGGATTAGGCTAGTTAGGCATCCAGATTGGAAGCTGCAGGGAGGATGTGTGGCTGGTGGGACATTGAGGTGTCTGTTTGCTAAGGGGATTGGGACTTTAAGGAACAGGTTAGATCATTGGGAAGGGATGGTGCAACAATCCATTGATGGGAGGCTGGCTGGCGATACGGAAATAACCAGATGGGGTTGGTGGTTTGAGAATACCGAATAGTACAGCACAGGAACAGGCCCTTTGGTCCACAATGTCCATGCCGTACACGATGCCTAGTTAAACTAATCTCCTCTGCCTGCACGTGGTCCATCTTCCTACATGTCCTGCATAACCATGTGCCCATCTAAAAGCCTCTTAACCAACACTATCACATCTAACTCCACCACAACGCCTGGCAGCGTGTACCAGTAACTGTACAAAACATCCTTCCCTGCCTAGCTTCTTTAAACTTTGCCCCTCCCAGGATTTTGTGAGGGAGAGTTGCCCCGTGGGGTTAAGTTATATCTCCTTAAAGGGAACCTACATGAAGATAGTTCCCCGCACTGGATTCCAAAGCTGGGATGAGGCCACAAAGGTCCTTTCAAATGGTCACATGTACCACGGTCGTAGAGTCAGAGTCATACAACAATGAGTCATGCATGTTGAGAAACCTTCCAACGGAATCCAGCCTGCCAACCCCCCTCATTGTGCATGAGTTGTGAAGCGGACTCTTGGGGCAACCATGAACATGCCATTCTTTTTACCCTTTTGCACTAATCTCGCATTATCCGCGTTAGATCTTCGTTCTACTAGGTGTTGCCTATTTAAGTGATTGTCTAAATACCTCTTAAACTTAAGGGCCTGTCCCACTTGGCGATTTTTTAGACGACTGTCGGCATCATTGACTGACATATCCAATCACCGAAAAAGTTGCGGCGTGATGGCGTATTGACACGCAGTGTTTCCTCAAGTGTCGAAACATTTTTTTTGTCACTGCTGGATTTTGAAATGTTCAAAATCTTTCGGCGACCCTGATACGTCAGTCAATGACGCCGGCAGTCGCCGAAATAAATCACCAAGTTGGGCAGGCCCTTTAGTGATTGTGTCTGACTCCATCACCTTTTCAGACTGCTGAGTTCCAGATACCAACCACTCTGTCACACCTTCCACACCTTCATGTACCAGCCACACCTCCCTTTAACCCGGCTTTCAAATTCCTTTCCCTCACCTTAAATCTATACTCTTCTTTTCATATCCATCTGCCTTGTGTGTTTCAATTAGATCCCTTTTCATTCTTCAGCATTCCAATGGAGCATAAGCACAACCTGAAGAAGGGTCTCGACCTGAAACGTCACCTATTCTTTTTCTCCAGAGATTCGGCCTGACCCACTGAGTTACTCCAGCTTTTTGTGTCTATCTTTTGTTCAAACTAGCACCTGCAGTTTCTTCCTATACATCCACTGATACACAGAATCACAGAAATTGAAAGCATAGTAAAGGGGATAACCTTTAGACATTTCCCTCTTTACTTGCTGCACCCACATATTTTACCATTAGGTTAGTAAGTTAATATGCCTTGATAAATCCCACCAAGTGATTGCAAAAGTGGGATAACATAGAACTTGTCTGATCAGGTGATCGACAGTCAGTAAGAAGTTGGTGGGCAAAACGATAGACACAAACTGCTGGAGTAACGCAGTGGGACAGGCAGTGGGACAGGCAGCATCTCTGGATAGAAGGAATGGGTGACATTTTGGGACGAGATCCTTCTTCAGACTAGGCCAAAAGGCCTGTTTCTCTGCTGTATCTTTCTATCAATCTATAGGTGTTTCATGAACTGGAAACCAGGACTCCTCTGCACTGCAACTGCCTATATGGCAAAGGGGTCCTGGAACTACCTCTCACTAGTCTAACAGAGGAATACAAGTGTTCTAAAGTAAGACTTCAGATGACACTGAGGGACTCTAGAGACAAGACCATCAGTGCTGTTGCGCCGCCCCTAGTAACTGGCCGGAAGTGGACGCCATCTGATGCATTACAGCAAGCTTCATCAGCCCTGAGATACAAAGACATCGTGGGGCAAGTCCAGCAGGGAAGAGGAGGCTTTGGCCTTACGACAAGTAAACCAACTTGGCGAAAGGCCACAACATCAGAGCGGAGGACATTGGTGGTCGAGGAGGTGCGGCGACAAGAGGAGGCCGCAAGAAGTGCAAAGGCGGTCTCTCTTGCCAAACAGGGGCAATGGATGCAGTGGGAAGGTGTGGAGCGGAGGAAGATCAGCTGGAAAGAACTATGGGAAATGGAAGCAAGCAAGATCAGCTTCATCATCAGAGCGACTTATGACGTGCTTCCATCACCAAAGAACCTCCATCAGTGGTACGGCGAGGATCCAACCTGTGCCCTCTGCCCAACTCCAGCGACCCTCAAACACATCATGGTAGGCTGCAAGACCAGCCTCACGCAAGGGAGATACACGTGGCGGCATAATCAGGTACTAAAAAGCCTGGCATCAGCCCTTGAGAACAGGCGGTGTGCGACCAACTCCTTGCCTCCGAGAGCAAGCAACCCCCTCCCCCTAAGGGCAACAACCTTTGTCCGAGAAGGACAGAAAACATCTAAACATCCTTCCACCAGATCAGAAGAAGGAAACCTATGCAGGGCCCGCGACTGGAGGATGCTGGCGGACATTGGCCGACAACTAGTTTTTCCACCTGAAATTGCTTCCACCAACCTCAGGCCAGACTTGGTGTTCTGGTCCCCTTCACAGAAGACTGCTTACATCATAGAGCTCACAGTTCCATGGGAGAACTCTGTTGAGGAGGCCTATGAGCGTAAGAAGCTGCATTACGCAGAGCTTGCAGCAGAGGCAACGCAGCGTGGCTGGAACACCAAAGTCTATCCAGTTGAAGTGGGATGCAGAGGATTTGTTGCGTCATCTACCATCAGACTGCTGAAGGAGCTTGGAATCCACGGTCAGGCTCTGCGGAAGACCATAAGATCACTCTCAGAGGCGGCTGAAAGAAGCAGCCGGTGGATTTGGCTCAAGCGGAAAGATCCATGCTGGGCCCCAAGTATTTCAGGGTGAATCTTTGGGACGGTTTGACACGGGACACGCGCTGAGGGCTGATCATCCTGCAGCGGGCCGCCCTTGTGGAGGGTGTATAGTGATAAAAGGCCGAAACACCCAGTGATGCAAGGGTACACTACTGATGATGTGTCCTGTGCCCAACTGTCCTAAAGGTTACCCAGGCCAAGATATACGTATCCACTCCCCCACCCCCCCCCCCCCCCGCCCCCCCCCCCCCCCACAGATGTTGAGCGTCTACCACTCTCAACAATCAACGAATGTCGTGAAATGCTCCCCACCTATTGGCACAAGGGACTTCTTAACATCTTGTCCTGTGTATTTGATTCTGATAATCTGGACTCGTCCAGTGACTGCTGTGAAAGGACAGCTGACAACATGGGAAAGTCCACGTGACAGCTTGGAGAGACAGCTGACAGGAGGGAACAGACCCCACTGGGGCCGTCATGGGCTAGCTACCCATGATAGCAGTCCCCAACGCTGTTTCAGTTAGTTGGAGACACCCGCTAAATGCTACTAAAAGTAAATTAAAGAGAATACCCCTAGAGCCTGCGAGAGCGGGGGCGGAAGATGGCTCACCGATTGATAACACGGTTACAGACCAAGGAACGGAAACGACTACTGACAAGGAGAGCATGGCACACGAGACATCCACAACAGCTGCGGGACACAAACTTCAGGTGTGCATTTGTGGTTGGGAGAAAATTACATCAGTGAAGGGCTTGAAGATCCACCAAGGGAGGAAAAAGTGCTTGAGAGAGCAGAGACATGGGCCTCGCATTGACCAGTACTTCTTACGAAGCAACCAGTCAAATCAGTCGAGTGAAGCACAGCGACAGGACTCAAACCAAAGTTCGCAGAGCATCAGCACCCATGTCACTGAAGAGGGTGATACAAGCACAGAAATGCCGGTGGAGGAGCCCACGCAACAACGACAAAGACCTCCATTGGAGGGAAAGATCAAAGGGCACAAACCTGGAGTGAAATGGCCCAAAGCTGTTGAAAAGAAAGAGTGGGAGACGGTCAACAGTGACCTTATACATATCTTGGAGCAACAAGCGGGCACAGCAGTGGAAAAGCTTGAAAGGATGGGCAACACAATCTACAGCTATGGAGAAGAACGGTTTGGGGTGAGTAAAGGGAGAGGTGGAAAGAAATTACCAACACCAATCAAGTCTAGGAGGCAGCAGGAGATCGAGAGGCTAATCAGAGAGAGGAGACAGTTGAAAAAGCAATGGAAAAAAGCAACTGAGGCAGAGAGAGAAGGTCTCATGCTACTCCAAGAGGACATCAAGAGCCGATTGGCAACCTTGCGAAAAGCAGAGAACTTGAGGAAACTTCGCAGGAAGAAAGAACACACAAGAACACGGTTCTACAAAGACCCTTTCAAGTTCATCAAAGACCTCTTCGCAAAGGAAAAAAGTGGAACTTTGAAAACATCAAAACGGGAATTGGAGGAACACCTGGAAAAGGCCCACCAAGACACGAAAAGGCATGAGCAGTTAGTCATCCCACATGACATCCCGCCTATTCAACCACCTGAATTCAACCTGGACACCAGCCCTCCAAGATGGAAAGAGGTAGAGAACACTGTCCGGCGAGCAAGAGCAGCATCAGCTCCGGGGCCAAATGGAGTACCATACAAGCTCTACAAGAACGCACCGGATGTGTTACGCTTTCTATGGAAGCTCATGAGGGTGGTGTGGAAGAAGCAAACAATACCTAAGGCGTGGCGAAGGGCCGGCGGCGTGCTAATACCTAAAGATAAGAATGCGTCAGACATCAGCCAATTCCGGCCAATATGTCTCCTCAACGTCGAGGGAAAAATCTTTTTCAGCATTGTATCACAAAGGCTGTCCACCTATCTGGTAACAAACAAGTACATTGATACATCTGTACAGAAAGCAGGAATTCCAGGATTTTCGGGCTGCTTGGAGCATACAAGCATGATCTGGCACCAGATCCAAGCAGCTAAGAAGGAGAAGAGAGACCTACATGTGATCTTCCTCGATCTGGCCAATGCATTTGGTTCAGTTCCCCATGAACTCCTTTGGGAATCTTTTGCCTTTTTCCATGTACCAGAGCTCATCACCACACTGGTCAAGAGCTATTTCCAAGACCTGCAGCTGTGCTTCACAACAGCTGACTTCAGTACAACATGGCAGCGCTTGGAAGTAGGCATCATGGCAGGCTGCACAGTCTCACCCTTGGCCTTTACAATGGCCATGGAAGTCATCATCAGGGCCTCAAAATGGGTGGTGGGCGGTGAACGAACCAGGGCTGGGCTCCGTCTGCCACCCATCAGGGCATACATGGACGACATGACCACACTAACCACTACTGCAGCATGCACCAAGCGGCTACTTGGAAAGCTGCAGGAGAACATCAAGTGGGCCCGAATGAAGATCAAACCATGTAAATCTCGAAGCATCTCCATAGTCAAGGGGGTGCTTAGAGACACAAGGTTCTGTATCGGTGACGACCCTATACCAACAGTGTCTGAACAGCCAGTTAAAAGCCTGGGCAGATGGTACAATGCAAGTCTCAAGGATAAAGAGCAGGTGGAACAACTAAGGCAAGAAATTGTCAATGGCCTGGAGAACATCAATCAGACCCTACTGCCTGGGAAACTGAAGCTCTGGTGCCTACAGTTTGGACTCCTTCCTCGGACAATGTGGCCACTGACCATTTATGAAGCCCCAATAACAACTGTGGAGAAGATGGAGCGAACCATAACTTCATACGCGAAGAAATGGCTCGGGGTCCCACGATGTCTAACTAACATCGGCCTATATGGCAAAGGGGTCCTGGAACTACCTCTCACTAGTCTAACAGAGGAATACAAGTGTTCTAAAGTAAGACTTCAGATGACACTGAGGGACTCTAGAGACAAGACCATCAGTGTTGTTGCGCCGCCCCTAGTAACTGGCCGGAAGTGGACGCCATCTGATGCATTACAGCAAGCTTCATCAGCCCTGAGATACAAAGACATCGTGGGGCAAGTCCAGCAGGGAAGAGGAGGCTTTGGCCTTACGACAAGTAAACCAACTTGGCGAAAGGCCACAACATCAGAGCGGAGGACATTGGTGGTCGAGGAGGTGCGGCGACAAGAGGAGGCCGCAAGAAGTGCAAAGGCGGTCTCTCTTGCCAAACAGGGGCAATGGATGCAGTGGGAAGGTGTGGAGCGGAGGAAGATCAGCTGGAAAGAACTATGGGAAATGGAAGCAAGCAAGATCAGCTTCATCATCAGAGCGACTTATGACGTGCTTCCATCACCAAAGAACCTCCATCAGTGGTACGGCGAGGATCCAACCTGTGCCCTCTGCCCAACTCCAGCGACCCTCAAACACATCATGGTAGGCTGCAAGACCAGCCTCACGCAAGGGAGATACACGTGGCGGCATAATCAGGTACTAAAAAGCCTGGCATCAGCCCTTGAGAACAGGCGGTGTGCGACCAACTCCTTGCCTCCGAGAGCAAGCAACCCCCTCCCCCTAAGGGCAACAACCTTTGTCCGAGAAGGACAGAAAACATCTAAACATCCTTCCACCAGATCAGAAGAAGGAAACCTATGCAGGGCCCGCGACTGGAGGATGCTGGCGGACATTGGCCGACAACTAGTTTTTCCACCTGAAATTGCTTCCACCAACCTCAGGCCAGACTTGGTGTTCTGGTCCCCTTCACAGAAGACTGCTTACATCATAGAGCTCACAGTTCCATGGGAGAACTCTGTTGAGGAGGCCTATGAGCGTAAGAAGCTGCATTACGCAGAGCTTGCAGCAGAGGCAACGCAGCGTGGCTGGAACACCAAAGTCTATCCAGTTGAAGTGGGATGCAGAGGATTTGTTGCGTCATCTACCATCAGACTGCTGAAGGAGCTTGGAATCCACGGTCAGGCTCTGCGGAAGACCATAAGATCACTCTCAGAGGCGGCTGAAAGAAGCAGCCGGTGGATTTGGCTCAAGCGGAAAGATCCATGCTGGGCCCCAAGTATTTCAGGGTGAATCTTTGGGACGGTTTGACACGGGACACGCGCTGAGGGCTGATCATCCTGCAGCGGGCCGCCCTTGTGGAGGGTGTATAGTGATAAAAGGCCGAAACACCCAGTGATGCAAGGGTACACTACTGATGATGTGTCCTGTGCCCAACTGTCCTAAAGGTTACCCAGGCCAAGATATACGTATCCACTCCCCCACCCCCCCCCCCCCCGCCCCCCCCCCCCCCACAGATGTTGAGCGTCTACCACTCTCAACAATCAACGAATGTCGTGAAATGCTCCCCACCTATTGGCACAAGGGACTTCTTAACATCTTGTCCTGTGTATTTGATTCCAGTCTCATTCCATTGATACAGCTAGTGTTTTGTTCAAGTTCTTCTTTCGAAACTAGATAACTTCACATTAAACTCCATCTGCCCTCTTCTTTTCCACTGGCTTAAAGTATCAATATCAATGACAGGCTTCTCATAACCTGCACATATAGCTATCTTTATAACATCAACACTAAATCCCTTCATCCAGGTCATCGATATAGATTAGAAATAGATGAGGAACCCAATGCTGATCCCTGTGGCAATCCACCAGTTATTGATCACCAATCTGCAAGTGCCCCCATTTATCCTTACTTTCTGTCTCCTCGCAATGTGAATGCATTACCCCAACTCTATCCGTTCTCAGCTTTTGAAGTAATTCTATTGAATGTCTACTCTATTGAATATCTACTGATTCATAGAATCACACAAAACATAAAGCATTGAAAATAAGACAAGACCATTCATTGCTTCTAGGCCATGAAATGATGGCTAATCTTCTACATCAATACAATGTTCCTGCTCAATTCATCTCGATATCTATTTATGTCAATAAATCTTTTTCCCTCCTACTTCAATACATACAGCAACCACTCCTCTTTAACCTGAAGAAGAGTCCTGACCTAGATGTCACCTATCCATAGCCTCCACAGATGCTACCTGAACCACTGAGTTAAGGGCCTGTCCCACTTAGTTTTCCCCTTGATTCAAACTCGCAGAATGTTCGTAACGAGTCCATAGGAGTTTGTAGGTATATCGTAGTGGCTCGTTATGCTAGCCTTAGGTACTCGTGGCATCAGGTAAGCAGGGGCATTTTTTTCCATTCCGGTAAAAAATGACCACGAGTAAAATAATGGTCGGGATGAAAGAAATTGCAACTTTTTACTCGTAAGGAGGGCATCGAAATAGTCATGGGAATTCGTAGACATACTCGTGGAAGATCGTAGGAGTTCGTAGATTACTACGATCTTGATTTTTTTTTTAGGTCCTTTAAACTCGGCAGAGGTTTTGAATTAAGTCGTAAAAGTGGGACAGGCCCTTTACTCTGCATTTTGTGTTTTGCTTCCCTTTATTCACCATACTTGCTCTATTCTCAAAGAACACAAAACAAATTTGTTAAACACATGCTGAATGGGGGAATTTTGGCAGATTGCAACCAATGCATCCACTATTTTGCAGCACTACCTGTAATCCCCTACTAAGCCAGTAATTAGCTCAAGGGATCTTGCAGCCTTTAGATTCTTGAGTTTGCTTGTTCACTTTCTCAAGTGAGCAAAATAGATTGTTTTAAGTTCCATCCTCCTTTTAACACCTTGATTATTTGTGACTGTTGGGACGTTATTTTACCACCAGAGGCGCCGCACAATTGGCAGCCCTGCCAACAGTCTGTCTGTTTATTCATCTTTTTATTAATTTTTAGTGTGAGCTAAAAGTTTGTGTAGATGTTCTCCAGTTTGTTTTATGTGGGGGACATGGAGGGGGGAGGGGGAAATGTTTTTTCAGTTTCTTACCTTACCGGAGATGCGATTGTTTTTTGGATCGCATTTCCAGCCAATCTGCGGCCTACCATAGATGGAGCTGGAGGCCTCCTCGGACTGACTTGACCTCTACCGCGGGGCGTGGACTTAACATCGGAGTCGATCTCTTGCCTGGGATCGATCCAACTGCAGACTTACCATCAAGAGCTCGCAGACTCGGGAGAGGCCTAGTCGGGAGCTCCAACGACGCAGAGGCTCGACCAGCCCCGACCAGGGGTCCGATCACCGGCGCGGGGGAGCTGACATCCCCCTGATGCAGGACCTGATCACTCCGATGCAGAGGGCCTGACCATCGGCTACGGGAGTGAAGATCGTCCCATCAACGGAGAACTCGAGGCCTCCGACCACGAGAGAGGAAAGAAGGGAAGAGATTTGAACTTTTTTTCGCCTTCCATCACACTGAGGATTGTGGAGGAGTCACTGTGGTGGATGTTTATGTAAAAATGTATTTTGTGTGTTCCGTTGCTTTTTATTGTCTGACTGACTTGGCAAATTAAATTCCTCGTATGTTGCAAAACATACTTGGCTAATAAAATATTATTGTGATTGTGATTGATTGATTGTGAGGAATCAATTATTATGAGGAATGACTCTCAAACTGACCTTGAAACCTTGACTCAAAATAATGACAGAACTTCCACTATTTTGTTTCCCATTATTAATTCCCAATTGACGTTCTCTGAGAGACTAAAGTTATACTCTTTCTTCACTCTCCCAGCAATCTGAATTCAAACTTGACATTGGCTATGTGGGTTTTCTCCGGGTGCTCCAATTTCCTCCCATTTCCCAACAATGTGGGAGTTGGTTCATTAATCGACCACTGCAAATTGCCTCAAGTGTGTAGATCAGTGGAAGAATATAGGGGGAGTTGAGTGTGGGGAGTGTAGAGTTGATGTAAATCGGTACTTCATGGTGCGTGGACTCAGTGGGAAAAAGAGCATATGTCATTGCAGTATGGGTGGCAAGGTGGCGCAATGGTAAAGTTGCTGCCTTACAGCGCTGGAGACCCGGGTTCGATCCCGACTACGGTGCTTGTCTGTACAAAATTTGTACGTTCCCCCCCGTGACCTGCCTGGGTTTTCTACAAGATCTTCGGTTTCCTCCCACACTCCAAAAAGTGTGTAGGTAAATTGGCTTGGTACAAGTGTAAATTGTCCCTAGAATGTGGAGGACCGCGCGGGGATCGCTGGTCGGTGCGGACTCGGTGGGCCGAAGGGTCTGTTTCCACGCTGTATCTCTAAAACTAAAACTATGCCCGATAATTTTATGGGCTGCTGGTACAGCCTGATAACATCACTGCTGCTGGAAACCAGAGACCTCAATGAAGTGATGTCTGGCACATTAGAAAAGTAGAAATCCATGCCACTGTACTCACCAGAACTCCAGAGAGCTTTCTTCAAGGTCTGCAGCAAGTTTTAATACTTTGATTGATTGATTGCTATATCAGTAACTAATAGATATTATAATAGCATTTAAAAGACACTTGACTCAGTATGTGGATAGGAAAGGTTTAGAGTGATACAAAAAGCTGGAGTAACTCAGTGGGTCGGGCAGCATCTGTGGAGAAAAGGAATAGGTGACGTTTCCGGTCGAGACCCTTCTTTAGACTCTCAGTCTGATGAAGTGTCTCGACACAAAACGTCACATATTCCTTTTCTCCAGAGATGCTGCCTGACCCGTTGAGTTACTCCAGCTTTTTGTGTCTATCTTCGGTTTAAACCAACATCTGCAGTTCCTTTCTACTCAAAGTTTAGAGGGATATGGGCCAAATGCACACAAATCGGACAACTTAGAATGGGGGCATTTTAGACTTTAGAAACTTTAGAGATATTAATTAACATGAATGAGTTGGACCAAATTGCATGTTTCTGTGCTGTATGATTCTATGATTGAAATATTCAGCTAGGAATCAGCCCTTCAGCTGACCGAGTCCATGCTGACCTGACCATTGATCACATTGTTGACACTAGTTCAATGTTTTCCCCACATTCGCATCCACTCTCTACACACTTGGGGCAATTTACAGAGGCCAACTGATTTAGAAATCCACACATCTTGGGACGTGGGAGAAGACCGGAGCACCAAGAGGAAACCCCTCGTAGGAAGAACGTGCAAACTCCACATACACAGCCAACACCCAAAGTCAGGATCCAACCCGGGCCCCTGGCAGTGAGAGGCAGCAGTTCTACCATTTGCACCATTTTGCTGCCCTGCTTTTGCCACTGACCAAAGAATTTAGGCAAACATTTGTACAAGTCTTTACAAAAAAATATCCTTTGATAAATCACAGCCTGCACATCTAGAGTTAGAAACATAGAAACATTGGAAATAGGTGCAGGAGCAGGCCATTCAGCCCTTTGAGCCAGCACCGCTGAACATCCAAAATCTGAACCCCATTCCTGCTTTCTCCCCATTTTCCTTGATTCCGTTAGCCCTAAGAGCTATATCTAACTCTCTCTTGAAAACATCCAGTGAATTGGCCTCCACTGCCTTCTGTGGCAGAGAATTCCACAGATTTACAACTCTCTGGGTAAAAAGGTTGTTCCTCATCTCAGTCCTAAATGGCCTACCCCTTATTCTTAAACTGTGACCCCTGGTTCTGGGCTTCCACAACATTGGGAACATTTTTCCTGCATCTAGCCTGTCCAATCCGTTTTGGACCTGTCCCACTTGGCGATTTTTTAGGCAACTTCCGGCGACTGTCATAGTCGTAGCAGGTCGCCGAAACAACGGCGGCCACCTACGTCATACTGACGACAACCTACATCACCTACATCAGGATAAGTCAAGCTACGCTCATTGGCGTCAAACCCACTGTCGCCAAAATTTTCTCAACATGTTGAGTATTTAGCAGCGACCAGAAAGACGCTACGACTTTTTGCGCGACTGAGGAGACTACTCTCGGCGACCACCGGCGAACATGTGGCGACAAACTATTCACCTGTAATTACCGAAAAAATTATCTAAGTGGGACAGGCCCTTTAAGAATGCTAGTGGTAATGTGATTGACATACCTCAGACCCTTGGAGGTCAAAAGCTATCGCTTAACCATGGCATGCCTCCCTATACTAACGGACCATTGCTGTTCCTCGCAGTGCAGTGAACATCAATTAAAGGTCTCAGCATGAGTGCAACGTGTTCTATTTTATCGAATAAACATCCAGTTTTGCAAGCTCAGTATAAATTGAGAAAACAGATAGGTTTCTTTCAGTGGCAGAATTAATCATTTGTAGAGCCGTGCTAAACTAATTAGCGGCACATCTTCTAACTTTTGGGTCAGGATCCCAGTTCAGCATGTGTTCTTGCCAATCATGTAATCAGCCTTGCTTCAGCCGTGGCAACTGGAGATGGCATATTGAAGCAGCACTGTGCCAAATCAGAATTGATTTCTCAAAAATAAATATATATAGAGAGAGCACTCAAATTAACAGCAAAGATATTTAAGCTGGACAAAGATTAATAAGAAGCTGAAATTCCTCATGGTAGAATGAAAGAAAGAAAGTTTTCAGTTGCTATAATACCAATCCTGGATTAAATGAAACATAACATATTTATAAAGTCTGAGAATACATTTGGCACATGATATGTCAGTACATTCCTGCTGCATTTATCCAAGACAACAAGGAACTTTTTATTCAAAAGGTAGACAATTTTTAATCAACGCTTAGTCTGAGCCGATAAGGTTGCCTATGGCTAACTTATCCTCACAGTAAATGCTGATGCATTCCAGAATATTATTTGCAACAGTGTCAGAATAGAGTAACTCTGGTTAGATTGGTTATCAAGAGGTTCTTTTGAAAAATAATACAAAAATCATGTGGGATCATAATTGATAGGAGGAGAATTAGGCCATTGGGCCCATCAAGTCTACTCAGCCATTTAATTATGGCTGATCTATCTCTCTCCTAACCCCGTTCTCCTGCCTTCTCCCCAAAACCCCTGATACCCAGATCATATGGTAGCCACATTGCAACAAAAAAATAATTTATATACAAGCTTGCTAGTCTCCGGAAATTTCAAAAGAAAGATGCTGGAAATACTCAACAGGTCAAACAGTGTCTGCGTAGAGAGGAAATAAGTTGATGTTTCAGGTCAGTGGCCTTTCTTTATTGATCTAAAATGACTCTCCATAGATGTCACCAGCATTCTGAGGTTTTATTTTTAAATCATAAATTCTCCATAAGTCAAGGCCACCCAGTTTTCACTGGATGTCACATTTAGACTCAAGAAATAGGCGTGGAAACATCCCTTCGGCCCACCGAGTCCACGCTGACCAGCGACCTCCCTGTGACACTAGCACTACCCCACACACACTAAGGACAATTTACAATTAACAGAAGCCAAATAACCTACAAACCTGTACTTCTCTTGAAGTGTGGGAAGAGATATGAGCACCCAGAAAAATCCCCATGTGGTCACAGGGAGAATGTTTAAATATGTACAGATAGCACCCGTAGTCAGGATCAAACCTGGGTCTCTGGGGCTGTAATACAGTAACTCTACCACTGGGCCACCGTGCCACTTAAGGTGAGATGGAAGAGATTGACTAGTCCTTTCATAGGGGAGGGAGAAAACAAAGCACCACGCCTCGTGACACAATCTCTTATTTTAAATGCTTATATTTTTATGAAAAACAACAGCTGAGTTGAACATCTGATTCAGTTCTTCAATCTGCAGTTTTTTTTTTTGACACTGTGACAGGCACAGAGCTTTGATATCATCTGTTATTTTGGATTATACTCCAATATCCATTGCTGGCACAAATGTTCCTCGAAGAGTTTGGTGAAAAACAAAATTAAAATACACAGTAAAGAAAGAGCAAAGCTTGGAGCACACTTACTGTATGGGACACACTCATACTGAACTTCCAGGTACTTGTATGTCCCTGGGCAAGGATCTGGAAACACATCAGGACCAGCAACTACGGCACATTGGGTTCGATTATTACACCTGAGGAAGGAAATGAAGAGAAATGCATTACTAACAATGCAGTCAAACAATTCCTTGATTGCAGCAAGCTCCGCAATTTCACGCTGCAAACACAATTACGCAAAACAAAAGACACCTCTGTACTTCTAAGATGGACACAAAAAGCCTGAGTAACTCAGCGGAAAATCGCAGCATCTCTGGAGAAAAGGAATAGGAGACGTTTTGGGTTGAGACCCTTCTCTGTGTCTGTCTTCGGTGTGAACCAGCATCTGTAGTTCCTTCCTACACATTTTCTCAGTACTTCTGACAGGAAGCAATCGGGTCCTATTACGCAAACTAAGAATGGCATGGTTGTGTAACCTCGTTGAAGATGCCACTGGAAAGTGAATTTGATCAATAAGTCAATCACAAGTGGATTCCAAAACGTTACACACAAGGCCTCTGTTTTTTTGTTTCTCTCAGCACCAGACTTGTATTCACTCAGTCACTTGTGCAGAAACGGATGGGATACACCTCAGAAAAACACTCACAATATTTTAGATTTCAACAGTCTTGTTACCGGTTTAATCTGGCTCCTCAAAAATGTATTGGTCATACAGCACAAAATCAGGCCCTTCGGCCCAACTCGTCCCATCTAGCTATTCCCATAGACCCGTGTTTGGTCCAAATCTATTGATTCACAGAGGTATACTTGTCCAGTTGAGCAAACATGTTGTAAATGGTGAGGATGGTTGTTACAAAACATAGAGCATAGAATACTACTGCATAGGAACAGGCCTTTTGGCCCAAAATGATTGTGCTGGCCATAATACCTAATTAAACTGATCTCGTCTGCCTGTACATGATCCACATCCCTCTATTCCTTGCACCTCGATATGCCTATTTTAAAAACTCTTCAACACCACTTCCACATCTACCTCCACCACCACTCCTGGCAATGTGTTCCAGGCCCCCACCACTGTGTAAAAAACTTGCCCCCCACAGCACCATTAGACTTTCCCCCCTCTCTCCTTATAGCCATGGCCTCTAGTCTTGGACACTTCCACCCTGGGAAAAGGTTCTGACCGTCTACCCTACCTATGCCTCTCATCATTTTATATACTTCCATCAAGTATCCCGTCGACCACTCAAGTCCCAGAGATCTTTTGTCATCACACTCTTTTGAAGAATCAGTCAAAGAAGCTGTAACATGGTTCAAAAGTGAAAGCAGAAATAGAACTTGAACTTTCTACTGAAAACTCTGAGAAAACAGCTCAAGCGGTCCATTGATCTATTTATCTGGAAATTTTAAGCTGTGCATTAAAGCAAATATATTGCACTGCAAATGCAGAATGAAGGTCCATCATTAATCTGGAGTGAAGTCTCCTACGAATAAGTGATCCCAGTCTATTTGAGCGTCATTACAGAGCAGACAAGAGGGCACTTAAGTTATTTAAATGTAAAAGCTCAGGCACTGCCAACTGTGTTTGTTTTCAGCATTTGCATTAGACATGATGGATGAGAAGGCAGCCAAGTGATTCTGGGGCAAGATGATCACTGTTCAAACCACACGGGAGCCTATATTAAGATATAGGAATGAAACCAATTAAAGTTCCGAGTCCAGAACCAGGTGGTCACAGTTTAAGAATAAGGGGTAGGCCATTTAGGACTGACATGAGGAAAAACTTTTTCACCCAGAGAGTTGTGAATCTGTGGAATTCTCTGCCACAGAAGGCAGTGGAGGCCAATTCACTAAATGTACTCAAGGGAGAGTTAGATATAGCTCTTAAGGCTAACAAAATCAAGATACATGGGGAGAAGGCAGGAACGGGATACTGATTTTAGATGATCAGCCATGGTCATATTGAATGGCGGTGCTGGCTCGAAGAGCCGAATGGCCTACTGCACCTATTTTCCATGTTTCTAAAAAAGAAATTGCAGAATCTAAAATTAAAATGCTAAGAATGCTCAGCTGGTCAGGCTGCATCTGTGGGAAGAGGTACAGAAAGATCTCAAGATAGACACAAAATGCTGGAGTAACTCAGCAGGACAGGCAGCAACTCTGGATAGAAGGAATGGGTGACGTTTCAGGTTGGGACCCTTCTTTTATCTTCGGTGTAAACCAGCATCTGCAATTACTTCTGACACAAACAGAGATCTCTTTCTCTTCCCACACTGGCGACCTGACCTGCTGACTATTCCAAGCATCAGACATTTAACCACTGCCTGAGAAAAGGAAATTAATCAAAACAGAATGTCTGATTCACTCAGGGTGTGTACTGATCTCAATTTGACTTGTTACTCCACTGGCTTAGAACTCACTTGTAACACTGAGCTAGTTTTCCTGAAAATCAGACATCCACATTTTGTAAAAAAAAAGATGAGTACTTGATTATTTTTTTTCATCGATCGGATTGGTTCTGCAACAGACAAATAACATCTGTAGTATTTTGGAAAAGGTCTGATGGAACGTTTGCACTGATTAGTACCATACGGTTACGAATATGTACAACATAGTAAGTTAAATCCACAGAGTATGGAGACTCGTAGAAATGCTGCTGCAAACCACATCAAGCTTTACATCAAGTAACTGTTGTGACATCCACACCCCCTGTGTGTTGCAGCGACCTCTTTCATTTGAGTTCAGAGAGGAAGAAATGGGGTTAGTACATGCCAGAAAACCCACAATTAATTGACAGCAGCTTGCTTGAATGGCAGTGCACATATACAACCTATGATGAGGTTAAGGCCATTGCTGTCAGCTACCTCTCTCATTGGCACTAAGAATACCCAAGATTTTAGACTTATGGGGCTGTCCCACTATACAAGCTCATTCAAGAGCTCTCCCGAGTTAAAAAAAACTCGTGGAAGCACGTAGAATGTATGTAGCGGGTACGTCGGAGCTCGGAGACGTCTCTTAGCAGCTTGTAACACTAACGGCAGGTACTCGGGAAAAGCGGTAAGCTCGGGAAGACATGTGAAGATTTTTCAACATGTTGAAAAATGTCCACGAGAGCCCCGAGTACCTACGAGCGGCCATTACCGTAAATCTCCGAGTTCGAATCAGGGCAAACTCGGGAGAATTCTTGAATGAACTCGTACCGTGGGACAGGCCCATTAGTGTCTAGCATCTTAGAGACTTGACCCTTCGGCCCACGCAGTCCGCGCCGACAAGTGATCACCCCGTACACTAACACTATCCTACACACAATGGGGACAATTTACAATTTTTACCTACAAACCTGCGCGTCTTTAGAATGTGGGAGGAAACCGAAGCACCCGGAGCGGTCACGGGTAGAAGACACCAACTCTGTACCCGTAGGCAGGATCGAAGCCGGGTCACTGGCATTGTAAAGCAGCAGCTCAACCGTTGCGCCACTGTGCCACCCAGTAACCAGGCAGAGATATTCAACATGATGATAAACCTTGGTCCAGATATAGCTGAAAGGGAATGCAATGCTTAAAGGAAATAATATATGTTGGAAATACGGCAGGGTGGCACAGTGTTGCTGCTGGTGGAGCTGCTGCCATCTACGTGGGTTTCCGCTGGGTGCTCTAGTTTCCTCCCACATCCCAAAGACGACCTGTCTGAGAGTACCCCTAGTGTGTAGGGAGTGGATGCGAAAGTGGAATAGCGTACAACAATGGGTGATCAATGGTCAGCGTGGACACGGTGGGCCGAAGGGCCTGTTTTCAAGTTGTATCTCTGAACTAAATTAGACAAAAACAGAAAATACACATGGCCTGGCAAAAGGTTGCGAACTTTGACTCTTTCCCCTTTCCCTAGGCGACATATAAACTCCCAAGATAGGAGCAGGAAAGATATTCACAAGGACCCAGAAGCTAATCACGTTAGCAGACCCACTTCATTTTATTGTTGGAGAAATGATTGCAAGTTCACAATGCCCCACTGTTATTAGTTCACTGAAGAACAGCAATTTGTGTAAAGAGAAAATCCATTAGCTGCAAATCACCAAAATTGAATTAACTATCAGCCTCGCTGGACATACTGTCAACTTCCCCTTCAGTGTCATGAAATTGCAGGAGTTGCAATGTATACTTAGGCCCAGTCTATCATTCTGTAATGACGCTCTTACTGACAGTGATTTATGATCTTAACATGAATTCAACCTCGGAGGCTGAGAAACAGCACAAATATAACGGCAGCTACCCTCTTGCAAGTAAATGTGTGCTTTCAAAAGGATTTCTGAATTGAGTTTGGAGTTTAGAGATACAGCGTGGAAACAGGCCCTTCGGCCCACCCATACACTAGTTCTATCCTACACACGAGGGATATTTGATGTCAATTAACCTACAAACTTGCATGTCATTGGAGCGTTAAAGGCCTGTCCCACTTGGCCGTCATTCGCGCGCCATTTACCCGACCTGCTAGCGTGTGGGTAGCATGTGGGTAGCGTGTGGGTAGCGCGGGACAGGCGCATGGAGTGGTATGAAGGAGTGTAGACTTCGTCCTGCATGAAATCTTCGCGCGCCACCGGCTTGTCGCGTAACTGACGGCCAAAGTGGGACAGGCCCAAGACCCTGGCACGACGCAACGTCTCACCTCCAACAGCAGCAGAAGCAGGCAAACGATCGCTGAGCTCGGCTTGGGGCTCACAGCCGTTGCGAATCTGGATCCGCCCCCACTCCTACTCCCAGAGCGGGGCCAAGACGATTGGAGATAGACACAAAATGCTGGAGTAACTCAGCGGGACTGGCAGCATCTCTGGAGAGAAGCAATGGGTGACGTTTTGGGTCGAGACCCCTCTTCAAACTGAAGAAGAGTCTCTACCCGAAACATCATCCATTCCTTCTCTCCAAAGATGCTGCCGGTCCCGCTGAGTTACTCCAGCATTTTGTGTCCATCTTCAAATGACGTCACGCACTCCAGACGGCTGTGCGGACGCATGATGATGCGCGCGACCATCGCGCGTCAGTCACTACCGGCCTGTCGTGTAAATGACGGCCCAAGTGGGACAGACACTTAAGGCAGCAGCTCGACCTCAGTCAATAGGCCCCCCTCGGTCATGGCTGACCATGGGTGATGCATTCTCGGATGCAAGCCTGGGTGACGTCATATGGAGGACAGCCAGTTGCTCATACAGCATGTCGCCTCTCTCCACGTCGCTGATCGATCCAAAGGAACAGCAGGGCCATTACAGTTTGGCACCAGTGCCATCGCAGGGGCTGCCAGAGTGAGGTTGTAGACAACGATGAACTGCCTTTGGGACTACGACTTCAGATTTTCTTGAGGTTTACTCCTGGAGCCTTTTGCATGATTGGATATGGCCACAAGGCAGTGGAAGTTTTAGATCAGAATTTCCCTTCTCCTAGCTGGACTGCTATCCCAGGCTGACAAGCCCCATCACTATGGCACCACCTACAATAATGAATGTCCTGTTGCTTCTTTTCTTATTTTATCTTCGCCGCTGCTTTTCCTTTTTTTGTTAACTTCATTCTTTCTTTCTCCATTTCCACCCCTGCATTTAACCTCCACACCTGCATTTAATAAGGCACCCCTTCATCCTTCACTGTGATTCTGTTCTACAGCCTTTCACTGGTTAATAAGAGAGAATATTCACAAGGATCCAGATCTTCCACCAATGCCACGAGCGGATCCACTTCCAGCCTTTGCGACATGGTGGCGCAGCAGTAGAGTTGCTGCCTCACAAAACTAGAGATCCGGGTTCGATCCTGACTACGGATGCTGTCTGTGTAGAGTTTATACGTTTTCCCAGTGACTGCGTGGGTTCTCTCTGGATGCTCCAGTTTTCCCCCACATTCAAGGTTCAAATATCTCAGCATTCTCGAACATGATACAAGATTCAAGATTCAAGAGAGTTTGCAGTCATGTGTCCCTGATAGGACAATGAAATTCTTGCTTTGCTTCAGCACAACAGAACATAGTAGGCATTGACTACAAAACAGATCAGTGTGTCCATATACCATTATATAAATATGTACACACATGAATAAATAAACTCATAAAGTGCAAATAACAGATAATGGGCTATTAATGTTCAGAGTTTTGTCCGAGCCAAGTTTAATAGCCTGATGGCTGTGGGGAAGTAGCTATTCCTGAACCTGGTCATTGCAGTCTTCAGGCTCCTGTACCTTCTACCTGAAGGTAGCAGGGAGATGAGTGTGTGGCCAGGATGGTGTGGGTCCTTGATGATACTGCCAGCCTTTTTGAGGCAGCGACTGCGATAGATCCCCTCGATGGAAGGGAGGTCAGAGCCGATGATGGACTGGGCAGTGTTTACTACTTTTTGTAGTCTTTTCCTCTCCAGGGCGCTTTAGTTGCCGAACCAAGCCACGATGCAACCGGTCAGCATGCTCCCTACTGTGCACCTGTAGAAGTTAGAGAGAGTCCTCCTTGACAAACTGACTCTCCGTAATCTTCTCAGGAAGTAGAGGCGCTGATGTGCTTTCTTAATAATTGCATCAGTGTTCTTGGACCAGGAAAGATCTTCAGAGAAGTGCACGCCCAGGAATTTTAAGCTCTTGACCCTTTCAACCATCGACCCGTTGATATAAATGGGACTGTGGGTCCCCATCCTACTCCTTCCAAAGTCCACAATCAGTTCCTTGGTTTTGCTGGTGTTGAGGGCCAGGTTATTGTGCTGGCACCATATGGACAGTCGCTCGATCTCTCTTCTATATTCTGACTCATCCCCATCAGTGATACTTCCCACAACAGTGGTGTCGTCAGCGAACTTGATGATGGAGTTCGCACTATGACCGGCTACGCAGTCATGAGTATAGAGTAAGTACAGCAGGGGACTGAGCATGCATCCTTGAGGTGCTCCCGTGCTGATTTTTATCGAGTCTGACACATTTCCATCAATACGAACAGACTGTGGTCTGTGAATGAGGAAGTCGAGGATCCATTTGCAGAGGGATGCGCAGAGACCCAGCTCTGCGAGTTTGGTAACCAGCTTGGAGGGGAAGATTGTATTAAATGCCGAGCTGTAATCAATGAATAACAGCCTGACATATGAGTGTTTTTGCCCAAGTGGTCCAGAGCGGAGTGGAGGGCCAGCGAGATCGCATCTACTGTTGATCGGTTGCGGGTCTAGGTTTTTTTCGAGGTAGGAGTTGATTTGCACATTAATTAGCCCTGAAATACATATCATGCCAGAAGTTGCAGTGGTGCACTCTTAGACTGTTGGCTATAGGCACATTGCGATAAATTTCACTATTGCCAGAGGATTACTGAATGGGAAAAATGTGCCATCCGGGATCGAAGCTGGACTTGAAGCCTGCAAGGTCAGCAGTGCCTGGAACATCAGATAATTGGTTCAAAGGCGCCGTTATTGTCACATGTGCAAAGAAAGGCACAGTGCAACTCTTTTCTTACTTATAGTCCAGCAGGGTACTCCCACACCCAACCACACCCGCGATTAGCAAGTGGACAGAAATAGTCTACTGAGCCCGCGTGCAAGAGGAGCCACGTTTTGGCACCATTTTTAAAGTCCAGTCCGATCTCTGTTTTTTATGAGTGGTGACCAATCCAGGCAAGCCCCAGGCTGCTGTGGGCCTCCAGCCGTCGCCTTCCTTGGACGTAACTCCCTCTCCACGCACATCCACCTTTGTGCCATGGGGGCACCTCCCACAGCCTACTTTGCGGGCACGGTGGGCCAGGGCCTGATCAGACGTGTAGGCTCGGACCTGTGTCTTGGTAGAATAGGGATGGTGTAAAGTCACTTGAGGGTGTTTGAGGAGGGGGACTTGTGAGTGCGCTCCAAGGAATAAAGTTCTAGCCTGCCTAACCTGCCGAAAATACACAGAATCTCTTGCCCAGAGCAGGGGAATCGAGGACCCGAGGACATAGGTTCAAGGTGAAGGGGAAAAGATTTAATAGAAATCTGATGGGTAACCTTTTCACACAAAGGGTGGTGGGTGAATGGAATGAGCTACCAGAGGAGGTAGTTGAGGCTGGGACTATCCCAACGTTTTAAGAAGCAGTTAGACAGGTGCATGGATAGGACAGGTTTGGAGGGATATGGACCAGGCGCAGGCAGGTGGGACTAGTGTAGCTGGGACATGTTGGCCGGTGTGGGCAAGTTGGGCCGAGGGGCCTGTTTCCACACTGTATCACTCTATGACCTCATCCTATAGCTCAGACCTTCAAGTCCAGGCAACATCCTCTTAAATGTTCTCTGCACCCTTTCCAACTCAGTAAAAAACAACACTGTGCAAGTGAAATTTCATATTTCACGGCGTAGAAATAAGTGCTGGCTTGTTTTCCATGTAGATTACTCTATCAAACTTGTTCCCAATGTATCACGTTGCAGGCAAAAGGGCACATGCAAATTTATTGAAACATATTAATATGAGAGGCAGTCTGTGCAAAATGCACAAGGGATTATCAGACATTGCTTGATCACAATGTGGCCCTTGGTAAGAATGATCCGGACACAATTTAAATACCCTTGCAAATATAAATTATGCTGTAAGTCAGCTATTACATATGACAGCTGTAGAAGTGGATTCTACATGAACCTCTGTCTGCAGTCTTGAGGGGTGACGCTCTCCAAATCTGTGCCAATTACTTTATGGAAATAGTGAAATGTTAATTCAACAGGGTACAAGTTCAAGTTTCTATTTGACAAGTCCACGGGTTCTACCAGCCAGAATCAAATTTCGAAACCAATCCTTTCGCAAAGCAGTCCAGCTGCTCCACCCACTTGCCCAAATCCACACGTTTCTTGTGAACAGAGCAAGCTTGACGTTCGATTCTCCGCCTCCTCCCAACTGATATCATTGTTGGACAAGGCACAAGATCTCAGGGTGTTGGTCTTTGTGCTTTCATTGGCTTATTCTGAAAATGTTTGCAAGCCTGATCATTTTTCCACTTTTAAGTGTGGCCAACAGCCAGCTGGGAACTGAAATATTGGCGCAGTATTGAGGAGCCAGGAGGTCTCGATATAGGTGGTCTTCACCGAGGACCCCGCGGTGCCATACACCAAAGTTATTTGGGGAAAAATATTACCTTATCACAAAGAGCGTGCTTATTTCCAGTGCCTGCCCTTCAACATCACATTCCTTCACTGCATTAACTCAATCATAGTCACCAACAATGACATTTCAAAAGACAAAGCTAAAGTTTGCCATCATGTTGCAAGGCAAATAGAGAGGGAACTGTCCGCAGACTAGCGCCATAGAAACACCAGCGATGGGAACAGTGGCTCTGAGGTTAAGGTTCTTGGAATACTTCCCAAAAGCCATTCACGACCCAGAAACACAAATTCAAATCCCACCGTGGCAGCTGGTGGATTATTATCCCACTAAGTGAAAGCGAAACATCCGAAACAAATATTGAGTATCAGAAATAATGACCATGAAAAATAGCATATTGGTATATCAACCCCACTGAGTTCACCGATGTTTCAGAACCACAGCAATGACGCCGACTCCTAATTGCCTTCTGAAATGGACCAGCAAGCAACTTGGTTGTATTAAAATACTAAATCTGTACTGAATCAAAGTGGTCCTGAGCTTCCATCGACCTCATTGGAGACTATCGTCACCTATCCGTGTTCTCCAGACATGCTGCCTGTCCCATTGAGTTACGTCAGCATTTTGTGTCTTTTTTTTTCAAACCAGTGCCTGCAGCTTCTTTTTTTCCCCATTCTCTAATCTATGGGTTGAAGCACACCGTATTTATCTGTCAGAGTGAGACCACACGCAAATTGGAGGAACAACACCTTATAGTTCGCTTGGGCAGCTTACAACCACGCAGTTTGAACGTTGATTTCTCTAATTTCAAGTAAGAGTTCAATTTCCCCCCCTCCCCCTCCTCCTCCCCTCCCCACTCCTGCTAGCACTCTTTGCATCCTTGTATCCCTTCGTTATCACCTCTTCCCAGACACCAATGGGCCATTGTGGGCTCCACCCTCCCTTGGTCATCTGTTGGTCCATTATGGGCCATTATGAGCTCCATCCTCCCATGGTCATCTGGCCTTTACTTACCTCCAGTTCTCCCTCCACTCTACTCTCAGCCTGAAGAAGGGCCCAGGCCATAAGTGTCACCTATCCTATTTCTGCAGGGTTGCCGCTTGACCCGCTGAGTTACTCCGGCACTTTGTGTCTATCTTAAGTATTTATCCAGCATTTGTTAAAAGTGCTTCCTCCAGCAAGAAACTGGAGAATGCGGACCACTTCTCACTGTCTGGGACCCTATCTCCAAAGTGAAGGCAGGCATCGATAGAATTCACCACCATAGACACAAAAAGCTGGAGTAACTCAGTGGGTCAGACAGCATCTCTGCAGAAAAGGAATAGGTGACGTTTCAGGTTGAGACCATCTTCCACCATCTTCAATGTGCCAGTGCAACCTTTGGTTGCCTGTAAAAAAGGATATTTGAAGCTCAAAACCTCAGACGTGGCAACAACCACATGGTCGGCCAGGCAACAGTAATCCCTGCCCTAATATTTCCTTCTGACACCAAGATGACCTGCAGCAGACACCATAAGGCATAGGAGAGGTAACAGCAATGCTGCCTCTGCCAAATCGTCCAACTTATCCACTTTGGTTGCAAAAACAGGAAGGAAGATTATTATCTGAATGGTGTCGTTAGGAAAAGGGGAGTACACAGAGATCTGAGTGTCCTTGTACATCATTGAAGGTAAGCATGCAGGTACAGCGGGCAGTGAAGAAAGCTAATGGCATGTTGCTCTTCATAACAAGAGGAGTTGAGTATAGGAGCAAAGAGGTCCTTCTGCAGTTGTACAGTGCCCTGGTGAGACCACACCTGGAGTAATGTGTGCAGTTTTGGTTTCCAAATCTGAGGAAGGACATTATTGCTATTGAGGGAGTGCAGCGTAGGTTCACCAGGTTAATTCCCGGGATGGCAGGACTGTCATATTTTGAAAGAATGGAGCGACTGAGTTTGTATACACTGGAATTTAGAAGGGTGAGAGGGGAACTTATTGAAACATATGATTGTTAAGGGATTGGACACGCTAGAGGCAGGAAACATGTTCCCAATGTTGGGGGTGTCCAGAACCAATGGCCACAGTTTAAGAATAAAGGGTAGGCCATTTAGAACAGAGATGAGAAAAAACTTTTCACCCAGAGAATTGTGAATCTGTAAAATTCTCTGCCTCAGAAGGCAGTGAAGGCCAATTCTCTGGATACTTTCAAGAGAGAGTTAGATAGAGCTCTTAAAGATAGCGGAGTCAGGGGATATGGGGAGAAGGCAGGAACGGGGTAACAAATTGTGGATGATCAACCATGATCACAATGAATGGCGGTGCTGGCTCGAAGGGCTGAATGGCCTACTCCTACACTTATTGTCTATTGTCTATTGTCCACATGCCTAAAACCCAAATAAACATTCACAGAACAATAAAAAAGCGTTAAGTAAAACTTATTTTGTTTTAAATAAGCACTGACATCCCTAACTTTCCAGTCCAAGAACCTTACTCAAACAAAGTGGGTTACTGATCCAACACCATCTCTGGCAGTGGACCTGAGATTACTTCATCAAAGGTCAGCAATCATCTCATTTTTTACTTGAACAAATTAACCAACAAGTTCTTGGGTGGCACGGTGGAGCAGCGGTGGAGTCACTGCCTTACAGCGCCAGAGACCCGGGTTCGATCGTGATTACGGGTGCTGTCTATACCGTGTTTGTACGTTCTTCCTGTGACTGTGTGGGCTTTGTCCTGGAACTCCAGTTTCCTCCCACACTCCAAAGACGTGTAGGTTTTTATGTTAATTGGCTTGGTAAAAATTGTAAAATTGTCCCTAGTGTGTGTAGGATTGGGTTAATGTGCGGGGATTACTGGCCAGTGCGGACTTGGTGAGCCGAAGGGCCTGTTTCCACCCTGTATCCCTTAACTAAACTAAACTACTACCACTCACATTATAATACCAGTTACAGAACTAAGTTTACATTTTACAGAATGAAACATATGCTACAATTAGAATAGAGAACAGTACAACACAGGAACAGGCCCTTTAGCACACAATGTCTGTGCCAAACATGATGCCAAGATAAACTAATCTCACCTGCTTGCACATAATCCATATCCCTCCATTCCCTGCATATCCATATGCTTATCTAAAAGTCTCTTAAACACCACTATCGTATCTGCTTCAACCAACACACCTGGCAGAGCCTCACTGCCACTCACAACCTTCTGTGTAAAGCTGAGGAAGCTCCGCGGTCAAGACCATGGGGGAGCTCCAAGGCGGCACCCTGTGGGGGAGCCCCACACAGAGACCACGTGGGGGCTCCAACGTAGGGAGCACATGGGAGCATCTACAAGAACAGCTGACTGGCTTGCAGAAATGGCCGCCTGAAATGCAGTAGCGCACTGCTGCTGAGAGTTGCAACTCCAAAATAAAGGAGTACAGGCAAGTCGCCTATTACACAAATCGGAAAGTAAGTGTATTTAAATGTAAATACATAATCTTGCGTTTCTTTCAGGGAAACTGAAGATCCCATTTGTCTTCTTGCAAAATAAGCCTTGGAAAGTTAAGGCTGTCAACAAATCTTCAATTTCTAATTAATTTTTTGTTCTGCTACATATCTGATAAGGAGAGGAGTTTAGTACCACAGACTGGTGTAGATCAGAGACTCGAACAACTAGCAATAAGGAGAGGACACACTGGTGAAAATCCACTGGTGTTGTAATTAGGCATTTACCCATTAATTAATATTATGCTTTTACTGTAATTTATAAGAATCCTCTCCTGAGAATTTCAATACATTTTATTTCTCCTTTGTACAATATTAAGTGAAGACATGTTTAATCTGCGCACTGAGGAATCTAAAACAAAGCATTTGCCAGTTTTTTTATCATGAGCCTCCTGGAATAAAAGCAGAACACGACTCCAGATCATCAAGAAAAACACTGATTTGGTGTAATTATAAACACGGAGTTTAATTTAATTTGCTTGACACAGTTAGTTTCATTTACGTATACCTTTATTTAATTACAGAATGCTTTGTTGAATCGGTGTACAGTTGTTTGGCTTCCTACTATATAATATGGTATCAGGCAATGTATGCAGCTGTAAATAACAAACAAAACTGCAGATGCCGGAAATCTGTAACAAAAACAGAAAATGAAAGAAACATTCAGCAGGTCAGGCAGCATCTGTGGAGTGAGAAACACAGAATGAATTCTGTACGTTGAAGGCCTTTGTCAGAAATTTAAACTTGAACCCTTCAATGTAAAACTCTTACTTTATTTTTTGCTGTTCTGATAGAGATTGAGCTGAAACATTGATCGCTTTACAATTCACAGGCTGCCTGACCTGCTGTGTATTCCCAACATTTCCTGTTTTAATGCATGTGGCTGAAGCCATTTCCATTACTCATTGAGCTTTAATAGATTAATGCTGAAATAATATTTCACACAATTATGGCATATTTCTTGGGCGTGCAAGCTATCCTCTCTGACAATGGCAGACGGAAAACAAAAGTGGTCAGGCAAAATTAACTGAGTATTTGTGGCAAGGACAGGTGTACCATCAAAAACAAGCACATGAGCATTCAAACGTATTCTATCCACAGTGTTCTTGAGCAAAAAGCAAACTGCTCGAGGAACTCAGCGGGTCTGGTGGCATCTATGGAGGGAAATTGCCAGATGACATTTTAGGTCGGGACCTTTAAGGAGCAGTCATTGATGTGAATAAATTCCAAGGACGAGGATGTTGCCAGGATTTGAGGGCCTGGGCTATAGGTAGAGGTTGGGCAAGTTAGGACGATATTCCTTGGAGCGCAGGAGGCTGAGGGGGAATCAAATAGAGGTGTATAGATCATGAGGGGAGTAGATTGGGTGAATGCATCGAGATTTTTACCCAGAATAGGGGAATTAAGAACTAGGGAACATATTGTAAGGGGAGAGGTGGAAGATGTAATATGAACCTGAGGGGCAACGTTTCCCCACAGATGTTGTGGAATATGGTGGGTACATGGAACTAACTACCAGAGGACGTAGTTGAGGAACATACTACGACAATATTCAAAAGACATTTGGACAGGTACATGGATAGAAAAGGTTTAGAGGGATATGGGCCAAACGTGGGCAGGTGGGACTACTGTGGATGGGACATCTTGGTTGACATGAACAAGTTGATCCGCAGGGCCTGTTTCTGTGTTGTAAGAATCTATGACCAATGCATGTACAATAAGGATGGAGAATGAATGAACTAATAGCTGTTTTGGGTACCATTAGTTTAGGTTCATTCCTGTCACATACACAGAGGTAGAGTGAAAAGCTTTTGTTTCTGTGCTAGCCATTCAACTCAGATAATACAATGCTGGAATACATCGACGAGAGAGAGATACCAGAGTGCAGGATAAAGTTATCTGCATTGTAGCGCAATAGTTCCAGGGATAAAGTCCACTGTCCGCAAAGAGGCTAGATGAGAATTTGGATTGTACCCTAACCAGTAGTCAATCCCCGTGAAATGTTGGCTTGAGTGTGAATAATGTTACACGTTTTGTACCTCTTGCTAACCAGACAGAAAAAATAGCTAAAATTGATGGCCTTTCTGCAAGGAATAACATCACCTACAGTGTTCGCTCTCCCATAGTGGACAAAGTTTAAACTAACTCTCTTCTATCTCAGAAATCTGTGCTGTTAGCCACATAGCAGGAGGCCAACTTCCGAGGGGATTTGTGCAATACTCCTGTTGTTATGCTTATCAAGGGAATATCTGTGGAAACCCAAGACCAAGATAACAGAGCTGATACTACAGGCATGTGTCTTATAATTATATGTGGCTGGACTGGGGAATTTACTGCAGACATGCCTTGATAAGTACAAGCATAATGGATGTGGAGAGGATGTTTCCACCAGTGGGAGAGTCAAGGACCAGAGGCCATAGCCTCAGAATAAAAGGACATAGAAAGGAGATGAGGAGAAATAAATGTATTTAGTCAGAGGGTGGTGATCCTGTGGAATTCATTGCCATAGAAGGCTGTGGATGGCATTAATGTATATTTTTAAGACAGAGATTGATAGATTCTGTAGTAAGGATGTCGGAGGTGATGGGGAAAAGGCAGGAGAATGGGGTTCAGAGGGAAAGATAGATCAGCCATGATTGAACGGCGGAGTAGACTTGATGGGATGAATGGCCTAATTCAGCTCCTATAACTTACTGACAAGAAGTATATTACAAATTAGTATGGTAGACAAAAATGCTGGAGAAACTCAGCGGGTGGGGCAGCATCTATGGAGCGAAGGAATAGGTGACCTTTCGGGTCAAGACAAATTAGTAATGTAAGGAGGTCTCTTGAGATCAGTGTCAAGATCACTGATTATAACTTTCACATTAAAATAGAAGCAAGAACCTGATACCCAAAGTGCTGGTAAAAAAAATCCAGAAGGTAACATTTTTGCTCATTGAGAACAGAATTGGAGTCACGCGATCACTAAAAGGAACACGTCCATTCAGCCAAATGCTGAGGTCCATAGTGAGCAACTGTGTTTCTGTTTTTCTCAAAAGTAAAATCATCTCGCAATCGGTACTCGATGGGCAAGTTAGCACAATACATGGATAACACATCTCTTTGTGCAAGTCCACTTGCCAAGAAGGCACAAATGACAGGCGAATGAATAAAACAGCATTCCTTGAGATGGCGTGTGAAGTGTAGGTTACAGGTATGTTGCTGGTCGCCAAGCAAATACAAGGGCATGTTGTTATCAACATGTCAAGAGTTCAGTTTCTCATTTGAATGCATTTTACATCTCAATGCGATGCTCACAATAGTCTTCCCAAACACCAGCAACATGTCACATTGGAGGTTTGTTTGTGAGGTTTGTGTTTGTTCGATTACGCTGCCAAAACGTGCAATTCTAGCTGATTCACACTCTAGATGAGGACTGTCCATGTAGAAGAGTGAACAGTACAGGACAGGAACAGGCCTTTCGACCCACAATGTATGTGCCGAACAAGGTGCCAGGGTAAACTGAACTCATCTGCCCGTATATGATCCATAACCCTAAAATCCCTGTGCTTCCATGTGCCTATCTAATAACCTCGTAAACACTACTATCGTATCTGCCCACCACCACCATTCCTGGCTGTGCGTTCCATGCCCCCACTACTCTCTGTGTAGGGGTCACGTCATGGCCCTGTTTCCACCAATCTTTCCACAACCACGCACAAGAGGCACAAGAAGCACAAGACAGACACCATTGTATGCAGATGCAGAAAAGTGTGTTCAGCTCTGGCTGAACAACTTCTAATCTTTTGTGTGGACTCGACTAGAAGAAGACTGTCTGTGTAAAAAAAAACTTGCCCCACACATCTCCATTAAACTTTCCCCCTCTCTCCTTATAGCTGTTCCCTCTAATGTTGGACATTCCCACCCTGGGACATGAACAGTGACAAGCAGTTTGCATTCAAGATTTTGGCAACACGATCCAGGAAATGTAGATGCTTCTCCATGTGGTGTAATGTTTAAGCGCCTTGAGTATTAGAAAGGCGCTATATAAATCCCATCCATTATTATTATTATTAATATATATCGGAGATACTCCAAGATAATTACAGAAATTAATCACAACATTTATATGACATTTGGACCAATACATGAATAGGAAAGGTTTAGAAGTATATGGGCCGAATCCTGGCAGATGGGACTAGTGTAGATGGGGAACCTTGATCGGGGTGGGCCAGTTGGGCCGAAGGGCCCGTTTCCACGCTGTATAATTCTATATGACCAGGGAACAGGCCGCAAAGAATCGGGCATCTCCTAAGCAAATTAATCTCTGAAGCCAAATCAATTTAAGGGCTTTTCAACAATCAATAAAGTGCAAAAATCCCTAAGGGACAACACAATCAAGGGAGATAAATTCTGATTCCACTGATGCCTGATTTATGCCAACTCAGAAATAATAAGAAATCAAATAAGCTGCATGTTGTTAAATGGCAGTATTGGATGTAATTTGAAGATCTGCCCTGAAATTAAAAAAATGGTTCCAACGCTCTTCCCCTGCACTTCAGAAAAACACTGCATGTGATTACCTGATTTTATATTGGTCCATTAAAATGAGGCATTCATGACCTGGCTTCAGATAATTACAGTGCAAATCTCCTTTGTTCTCATGCGTCAGTGACTTTATAATTGTTTAGTGCCGTAGAAAAACCCTCAGCTCCGAGAGTACAGTTTAGTTTACTTTAGTTTAAAGATACAGCGCGGAAACAGGCCCTCGGCCCACTGAGTCCGCGCCGACCTGCGATCCCCACACATTAACACCCCCCTCCACACACTAGGGACAATTTACACTTATACCAAAGCGAATTGACCTAAAAACCCGTACATCTTTGGAGTGTGCGATGAAACCGAAAGTCTTGGAGAAAACCCACGCAGGTCACGGGGAGAACGTACAAACTCCGTACAGAGAGCACCCGTAGTCAGGATCGAACCCGGGTCTCTGGCGCTGCAAGGTCTGTAAGGCATAAACATTACGTCTGTGCCACAGATGCCATTAAATTGATCGAATTCCAGAGGTAAACTTCAACCACTAGATCTCTTTTCCCATTCTGTATAGGACTTCACCACGAAGGACACAGTACTGCGAACTGGATATGGAACAAAGTCAATGTAAAAAAAACACTTCAAGACAGTGCGCCAGCAAAAGACCCAAAGGTTGCATCCACAACATCATCATCATCAGCGGTCACTCGAAACGAATATGACTGTCCTCTGCTGAGGACGCCTGTGCGTGACTTTGTTTAATGTGGGGAGACTGGTGCACAGACAGCCAACACACGGTGCTTGACAGATCTGGGTCAGGATCCAGTGGCATGGGGCCCAAGACGACCGGAGACCCTTTTCTGCTGCAGCCTTCATCCGCCTTCCCAGCTATTGTGACGCTCCACTAATGTCAGCCATCATCCTCCGCCTGTTCTACCATTGAGGGCTGGGTTGGATTGCTCTTTGTCAGAGACCTCCCCCTCGACCTTACCGCCAAGGGTGGCCCTACCAGGAGCATAGCTCCAGACGGCATCGCTCTCAGGATCTCAGGTTCACACAAACTTCTCCACTACAACAAGGTGACAAGGATAGTTTGGACTGGGCCAGCTGAGGGAGCAGCAAGACTTCAACACTAGTGTTGCTCTACCAGTGCTTAAATGCAGCAACCATCATGATCTGCAGCATTAGGTTCATTATTGCCACGTGCACAGCGCTACAGTGAACAGATTTGTTTTGCATGCTCTCCAATCAAACCAGACATACCACAAATAAGGACAATCAAGTCAAACTCAAGTACAACAGGTAGAGCAAAGTTGAAGATACGGAGTACAGTGTACAGCTTTCAACATTGGATTTAAGAGAGAGTTAGATAGAGCTCTAGGGACTAGTGGAGTCAAGGGATATGGGGAGAAGGCAGGCATTGATAGAGTTAATGATAGGGGACGATCAGCCATGATCACAATGAATGGCGGTGCTGGCTCGAAGGGCCGAATGGCCTCCTCCTGCACCTATTTTCTATGGTTCTATTGTAGTGCACCAGCTCTAGAAACAAAGTCCGATGTCCACAATGGGTAGAGGTGAATCGGACAGTACCCCAACTTATGAAGGGACCGTTCAGAAGTGGTACAGTGGTGCAGCGGTAGAGTTGCTGTGTTACAGCACCAGAGACGTGGGATCGATCCTGACTACGGGTGCTGTCTGTACGTAATTTGCACATTTGCACGGTCCCTGTGACCGCATGGGTTTTCTCTGGGTGCTCTGGTTTCCTCCCACAGTCCAAAGACGTGCAGGTTTGAAAGTTAACTGGCTTCTGTAAATTGTAAAAAATGTCCCTAGTGTGTAAGATAGTGTTGGTGTACGGGGTGGCCGTTTGTTCGTTGCAGACTTGGTGGGCCAAACGGCCTGTTTCTGTCCGCAATTTCTTGCAATCATGGGCTGAGCTTGGGGTACACTGCGGAGTGTAGGGTTTCCTACCAAAATAAGTAAACCCCAGTGCCAGAAATGAATAACAGCCAGCAAAACAATTGGCTTTGGTAAAATGGTAAATTGTCCCGAGTGTGGGATTGCGTTAGTGTGTGGGGATCGCTGGTTGGTGCGGGCTCGATGGGCCGAAGGACCTGTTTCCACACTGCATCTCGAAACTAAACTAAATTTCGCACCTTCGTGTTTGTGTTAGCGGCTCAAATCTGATTCGAATTGTCAACTAACAAAGAAAAACACTTTATACTGTTGGTAATCAGACCTCTATTCAAGAAAAGTACAACCCAGCAAAAGCATGCAGCGCACAAGAGGCATAAAGGAAAATATAAAATAGTTATTTATACATATAAATACCATATTACATAAGCAAAGCTAAAATGTAAGCTTGATGGCTTCTCTTTCTTCAGCAGACATCCATCTGTTAATTTTAAGCACAACTTTCATCTGTTTCTTGACATCAGGTGGCCTATTTCAGGATTTTGACCAAACACCAATGAAGGATTAGCACTATTTTCTCATCAAGGCACATATCATATTATTTACAGTGTACTATGTTTACATATTCTGTTGTGCTGCAGTAAGTAAGAATTTCATTGTTCTATCTGGGACATACGACAATAAAACACTCTTGATGACATTCTCTTCCACTGCTGTCACTACCTATCTATCTGTGGGGGTTTACGGTTTGCGTGTCTGAAGCAGTTTCGCAGAGGTTGTATCAACATATCACTTGCCAGGCCTTGTCCTGCCCCATCTCTCTTGCTTTCTCCTTCCTACTACAATTCATTAAATGCCTGTGCTTTACCTGCATTGGAAGAGTATGCCACAGCCGTGGTTAAAACGGACCACAAACCTTACGCACCGCAAGCTGAGATATACGTACAGTACTTGCCTAGACCTGCTCACATCATGAGAACTTTGCCTTAATGCCTGGACTAAACTAAACTGGCATAAAGTTGGCTTCTGTGATAGTGGAGCTGTCAGGAGGAGGCAGAGATGAATCATTTGTTCATCCGGCAGAAGATTGCTTCACATGCCTTGAACTTGAAACTATTGCAATAATTGAACAACCTTCATAGAGAATGATCCAAAATACAATTGATAATATTGTATTAAACGCAAGGTGATGTCCCACTCAGCAGCGGCAGTGAAGGACACCAACAACTTCACTTGGCCAAGCCAACCCTGCAATGCCTTCAGGACAATGGATCTTCATGGCCAAGTTCAGTATACATTTATAACAATTTGGGACTGGAATCATGACCAATTATGCCAAAACATGCTGACGTATATCATCTCAGTGTACTATTCCTATCCACTTGTATTTAACTAAGGTTGTGCTTACGTAAAATAATACTTCTACTGAAGTGTATCCATAAAAAGGAATTTCACTGTACCTTGGACATGTGACAATAAAACTCTCATTGAACCATTCTATTTATAGAAGATACTTATGTCCCGAACTATTGATAGGTATTATACCACACATCCTGACAATCACACCAAGAGCACCCTTCAATGCATTGTGCGATAACTCCACCTTGCTTAATACAGTGGGTTCAAACCATATCTACTTGCTCAAAAGAAACAAAAAAGAAAAGTTGTAGGTTAATTGGCTTGGTATGAATGTAAATATTGTCCCGAGAGTGTGTAGATGGTGTCAATGTGCGGGGATCGCTGGTCGATGCGGACTCGGTGTGCTGAAGAGCCAGTTTCCACGCTGTATCTCTAAACTAAACTAAGCTGGAGGCGTAAAAAGCTCAGGACCAACAGGGCCAGCCACAACTGACCTCAGGCAGGGTGTTGCCTGGTAGGTCTATTTTTAGTTAGGGGAGGAGTGATCTCAAGAGAAACAACTTGGTGAACTGTGGAACTGGTCAAATGACTCGGGAGGAGGAAGGGGGCAAGTAGGGAGGGAGAGAAGGGAGGAGTGCATGAGGTTCGGTTCGGCTAACCTGCAATGCAGAGAAGCATTTATTTCCATGCAGGAAAACCCGCAAGCAGCAAGAAAATAATGAATAAGGTAATTAGCTTCAAAGTGTATTGACCCGAAAGATAATCATATGGTTGGGACTGAGGGAGAGCTTCATTGTTCTTGTTTGAATTCCTCCATAGGATCGTTTGCAGGGCAAATAGACCTCTACTTGATGTTTCCATTAGAATGTATTCCCTTCTACCTGGCAGAATCTGCTCAAAACTGCACAACAACGTCGGCCTAAATTGTGTGTTTGCAAGAGGACTAGAACATTCCACCGTGTTTCTAGTGATAGTGGGGAATATGATTACTAAACAGAGCAATGAGGAGTATCAGCATCAGATCGCCAGCAATTAACTTGCGTTTTAGTAGTTTAGTTTAGTTTAGAGATACAGCGCGGAAACAGATCCTTTGGCCTACCAAGTCCATGCCCACCAGCGCTCCCCACGCACTCACACTATCCTACACACACTAGGCACAACTTACATTTATAGACAGCCAAATAACCTCCAAACCTGTACGTCTTTGGAGTGCGGGAGGAAACCGAAGATCTCGGAGAAAAGCCCACGCGGTCACGAGGAGAACGTACAAACTCAGTACAGACTGTACCCCTAGTCGGGATCGAACCCAGGTCTCCAGCGCTGTAAGGCAGCAACTCTACTTTGATGTTCAAGCTCAACCTTTCACCTTCCTAGTCCTCAGAATACCACACAAGCACCCCTGCACAGAAGCAGCACAGGTTTATCCACTTACTGACTGAAGAAGGGTCTCGACCCAAAACGTCACCTATCCCATCTCTGTAGAGATGCTGCCTGTCCCACTGAGTTACTCCAGCTTTTTGCGTCTTACCTTCAGCATAAATCAGCAACTGCAGCTCCTTCTTACACAGACTTATCCATTCACAGAAGAGGCTCCTCTCCACTATCTGAGACTGGTCTCACTGAGTATGCACTAATGACATTTGCCTGCATTTACAGTAATTACTTCAGTGTAGGAAGAAACTGCAGATGCTGGTTTATATTGAACATAATGCTGGAGTAACTCAGCAGGACAGACAGTATCTCTGGAGAGAAGGAATGGGTGATGTTTCGGGTCAAGACCCTTCCTCACTCAAATTACTTTACCTTCAATTCGTTCAGCCACCAACAAGAGCTTTATCCATTTTTTACTGTGTACTTTTATGAACATATGGCCTCTGCCCTTTTCTCTTACCGGAACATGGAACTTATTTAGGTCGTTCTGAAGCGTAGGGATGTGTACCAAGGCCGTTGTTTGTCAGTTATAATGAGGATTTGCATTTTCACCCATAAATTAAAACCTATTTATGAGCACTGGCTTGAGGGAGTTATTTTCTTTTAAATGGTTCCACAGTTTTGCTCTAATATTAAACCGATCCAAACCTGCCTTCCGATTTATCTGCGTGACAATTAGTCACAGGTCAAAGCATATTTCGTTTATTGAGATTTATACAAAGAGACAGTCACCGTTGGCAGTGTCTTATTTCATCTTGCAGAAGTAAATTAACCTTTGGCCAGCAATCCGCCAAGCTGAACTTGTAGAACACTTCTTGCCAAAACTTGATAGCTGTGCAGGGTTTGGTAAGAGAACTATCCCGCCTGGCAGGCAAACAAATGATCTAAAATATCCACAAATATTTGACATGAAATTTCATCCGCACAAGTTGTTTATTAATTTTTTTAAAGATTGCACACCACTTCTGTGCCATTCCAAGCAGTGAAACATCATCCTCTGCAGGGAATTTTGAATAGAAAGTTACAAAGACAAAGGAAGCATGCGGTGTCATTTTGAGGGAATTAGATTTGCCACAAGCAGGTTTAGCTGAATGACACAGTGATTTGTGTTGCTTGTGGGCATGGGGAGGGGAAAAGGTGGGGAAAGAGAACAAAGGGAGATTTAATATATTTTTAAAAAGGCTTCGAAACCAAACAAAGGCGACTGGGTGATGTCACATGTTGCCATTACCACACAATCCTCTGCAGAAGAATAGGAAGCAGGTAAGCAAAACCTTAATGAACATTTAATATTTTCTTTGCTTGGCTGCACCTTTTCAAAAGGCATGACGCATGGGAGAGCTACCTCTCCATGGGGAGAGAGGCCAACAATGTAAATCGTACAGGTTGGGCTATGTTACTGTGAATATCTTACCTCTGCCCCACAAACTCTGTCAGCTGAAGGTATGCATATCGCAGGTGAACTCAATATAGCGTTCAAAGCACATTTTTAGAAAAAATCAGCTCTTTGGGGGATACGTTCATGTTTTTATGATGCTTCCAAAGTATGCTTCCTGCCAAGGGTTATTCCATCACCCTGGCTGCCCCGAACTGAGACACTTCACTCCCACGAGTGGGAGAGTCTAGGATCAGAGGTCGTAGCCTCAGAATCAAAGGACGTACCTTTTGAAAGGAGATGAGAAGGAATTTCTTGACAGAGGGTGGCAAAACTGCGGAATTCTTTGCCACAGAAGGATGCTCAGCCAAGTCAATGGATATTTTTAAGGCGGAGATTGACAGTTTCTTGATTCGTACGGGTGTTGGGGGTTATGGGGCAGTATGGTTATGAAGGCAGGAGAATGGACATTTTTAAGGGGTTAAGTGAAGGACAGATCATTACTGTTCTCCATGGGGAATGGCTGAATGGCGGAGTAGTCTCGATGGGCCAAACGGTCTGATTCTGCTCTTGTAATTTATGAAGATGAACTGAGGCCAGAGCACTTTACAGATACACCTTCAATCCAATGGGAGGCACCATGGCGCTGCTGGTAGAGCTGTTGTCTCATGGGTCCAGTGACCTGGGTTGAGTCCAGGCATGGGTGGCGCCCGTGTGTGGATCTGGACGTTTCCCAGCGACCACGTGAGTTTCCCCTGGATGCTCCGACTTTCTCCCACATCCCAATGCTTTGAGAGGTTAACTAGCCACTGTAAATTGCCCTAGTGTGTAAGTGAGTGGTAGAATCTGGAGGGAGATGCTGGGAAAATATGAGAGGGGGGAATGAAATTGGATGAATGGAAAAGGTTGCATGGTGGTCTGCAGGCACAGAGTGGGCTGAAGGGCTTACTTCCATGCCTCGTGACTCTGTGATGCCATGGGTATTGTTTACTTGGTTGGCTAAGGAGTAAAAGTTGTTCATTCCTGTGATTGAATAAGATAAAGAAGGTCTGAGGGTATGAGTTATAGGGGGAGGTTTAGGCTGGGACTCTATTCGTTGGGGCGCAGCAGGGTGAGGGGTAATCTTATAGAAGTGTATAAAATCATGAGAGGAATAGAACAGGTGGATGCACAGTCTCTTGCCCAGAGTAGGTGAATTGAGGACCAGAGGACACAGGTTTAAGGTGAAGTGGAATTTAAAAGGAATCTGAGGGGTAACTTTTTCACACAAAGGGTGGTGGGTGTATGGAACAAGCTGCCAGAGGAGGTAGTTGAGGCAGGGACCATCCAACATTTAAGAAGCAGTTAGGCAGGTGCATGGATAGGACAGGTTTGGTGGTAGATGGACCTCGGTGTAAAGCAGTATCTACAGTTCCTTGCCGCACAATTTTAGTCAGCTCAGTTGTCAAATGTCCATGGGTCTGGAGACCCTTGAGATTTGGTTCCAATACCTTCTGACTAAGCTCTCTCTATGGAGGCTAAGTATATATGCCCCAAAGGAGAAGGGGTATGAAAACTATGAACAAAAGTAAACTCTGATCGTGTGGACTTCATAAACCTCTACTTGTAGAATTTGACCAAACTTGCTGTACGTCAGATTCTCAAATGTTTGTTTTCCTAAATTAGGGGCTTGCAAGGCTTGTAAAAATGGTAATGGAGAATAACCACTAAATTAGATTACTAGGTACAAAACAAACAAATTCAAGTTTGGAATGTTGATCTTTATCACACGGAGAGTCCAGATTACAAGGGAGAGGCATTTATTCTATTGTGTTCAAAAGGGAACTGCAGATGCTGGAATATCGAAGGTACACAAAATTGCTGGGGAAACTCAGCGGGTGCAGCAGCATCTATGGAGCGAAGGAAATAGGCGACGTTTCGGGCCGAAACCCTTTATTCTATTGTCTTGGCTGCATCCCATTAGTGGTGATAAACTCATTTTGCAGCACCGCTTCAGAAAGATATATACGATACAATACAATACGATAGAACATTATTTACCCCAGAAAGGAAATTAATCTGCAATAAGATCAATATGATCTGCAATTGATCTGCATAAGACGCAAAATGCATGAAATATGAGATTAAAGTGATAAGTGCAAAGGATTGGGGGGGTGCAATTGGGGGGGGGGGGGGAGAGAGGGGAGTCGGTCTACCCCACGACAGAAGGGGGAGTAGTTGTACAATTTGATAGCCACAGGGAGGAAGGATCTCCTGTGGCGTTCTGTACTGCATCTTGTACTGCATCTGGTCTGGAACAGGGTGTGGCAGAGATTTCCCCAGAGATGTTGGACCAGGAACAAAGAGACTTACATTATTGAGGTCGCATGAGGTTGAACTGCGATCACTCGAGTGAGGAAGGTCAGGCAGAATTTCTGCTGGCATGTTCAAGATGTCAATGGATGTTAGAATAAGTGCACAGAGATTATTTTTTTCTCCAGTGGGAGAAATAAACAAAAACAGAAGCTAAATTATAGCTGGACGATTGAAGAATGGAGGTAAGGCGGTAGTTTATTATTCCACACGCAGGTTAATAGACAAATATAAATAATTTCCACTAAAACTTATGGATGCTTGGACAGAAATGACCCAAAAGATTGGAAGATTGACACAAAAAGCTGGGGTAACTCAGTGGGACAGGCAGTCTGAAGAAGACTCTCGACCCGAAACGTCACCCATTCCTTCTCTCCAGAGATGCTGCCTGTCCCTCTGAGTTACTTCAGCTTTTTGTGTCTATCTTCAGTTTAAACCAGCATCTGACGTTCCTTCCTACTGAAATTCATCGATATTTATTGAATTAGAAGTTCAAATTGCATTGGCTTAACTCAGGCAATGGGATACAAGTGGCATGCAACAATGGTGTGGTCATGCTTGATGGACCAAACACGCATTGACTCCATTTACACTTCATGCTGCCTCGCGAAAGCAGCCAACATTGTCAAAGACTCAGTCATTCCTTCTCCCTGCTCTCATTTGGCAGAAGGTTCAAGAGCTTGAAAGTGAGCAACTCGAAACTCAGGAACAGCTTCCCCTCTTTTATAAGGCTTCTGAACATTCCTTCTATTAGCTTGGTAATGTCCGATTTACTTCTACGGATTTGTCTATGGAACTGATGCGCTAGAATGCGGAGAACAACCCTATTGTTTCCCTTTGCTCTACTTCAGTTTGACTTGATTGTATTTATGTATAGTATATCTGATCTGTTTGGATAACACGCAAAACAATGCTTTTCACTGTAGTTTGGTGCATATGATAAAAATAAAGCTAAACCTCTTCTCATTTCTTTCTTCACAGATTTGCCCAAATGTTGTCTTACTTTGGTCCTTGAGCCACAGAATGTTTCTATGTTGACCAACAGCCAAGTAGAGCTGCAGGTAAATAGACACAAAATGCTGGAGCAATTCAGTGGGACAGGCAGCATCTCTGGGTATGAGCAATAGGTGACGTTTCGGTTCAAGACCCTTCTTCAGACTGAGAATCAGGGGAGAGGGAAACTTGAGGCATAAAAATATACAGAACAGATCAGAGCCTGGGCCTGGATTGGCCCAATACATAAAGCAGGCAATGTTCTGTTCATCTGAAGGACAGACCAGAGATGTGGAGAAGTACACATGCAAGTCAGCTAATCCAAGAAGCAAGATTAGCTCCAGCGCTCCCAGAAGCAAAATTGTCATCTGCACAATCTACTTTTGGCAAGCTGATGGACGATTAGATCTCCCATTGCAGCTCTAACTCACTAAATATGCCACAAATTACCGCTCTTCAACCCTTCCTGCTCATCAAAATAACTTTCCAAAGCAACAGGTGAAAGCTGTCCACGAGATCACAACCTAACTAATCATTTTGCCAATAAATTCAGGCTGGGCAGTAACCCATGCCAGAGATAATGTCATTTAATATTGCACCCATAACCAATAAATTTTGACACATAATATCCAAATGAGACATCAGCTGGAAGGATGAGAAGATCAGTAGTACTTTGATTCTTGCGAACCATAACCTTTGATTCTATCAGCGAAAAATAATATTCAGGCGTATCAAGAGGACAACTTCAGTTACATTCAGATATGGATATTCAAGTGTGTGGAAAGAAACTGCTGATGTTGGTTGATACCAAAGACAGACACAAAGTGTTGGAGTAACTCAGCGGATCAGGCAGCATCTCTGGAATAAAAGGATGGGTGACATTTTGGGTCAGATGTCTGAAGAAGGGTTCCGACCCAAAACATTACTCATCCTTTTGTCTACCCACTTTATGTCTATGTAAGATAAAGTCCAATAAAGTCTAATTAAAGATAGTCCGAGGGTCTCCAATAATGTCGATGGTGGGTAAACACTGTTAAATTCTTCTATTGCTTACACTTCCATGTGCTTATCCAATACTCTCTTAAATGCCACTGTTGTATCTGACTGTACGACTAACCCTGCCAATGTGCTCCCAACCCCCACTGCTCTCCGTGTAGCAAAACTTGCCATTAAACTCCACACCTCCATTAAACAATCCCCCCCCCCCCCTCCTTAAGCGGGCCCTGGATAAACTCCACACCTCCATTAAACAATCCCCCCCCCCCCCCCTCCTTAAGCGGGCCCTGGAAGCTCTGGGGTTTTAGATGCTCTCTGGTGCATTCTGAGCCTTATTTTGGAGCTTTTTTCCACACTATTATCCTATGGGATCTTTCGTATGGAGACGGAAGCCGGTTATGGAAATGGGGCCTTACATTACCCATGAATCTGCCCATGACCGTACTATGTCCTTTTCATCGAGTGGACCATCTTGCTCGCTATAGGATCTTTTGTTCCTACCTTTTTCAGTGTCCCCCGTCGATACCTATGATTGGCCCTGATAGTGGCCAGCACCTGGCATGTTTCTTTATGTGTAAAGGGCTCATCCCACTTGGGCGTCATTTGCGCGTCACGCAGGTGGCGTGCGAAGATTTTGTGAATCCCAAAATCCTGGGGCGCCGCGCGTCACTGCCTATGTCACCACGCACCATGCGCGCGTAATGCACGCCATGCGTGCATCACATGCGTGTCTTGACTTGCGCGTCGTGCATCGTGATGCGTAAATGATGTCGCGTAAATGACGCGCAAATGACGCCCAAGTGGGCCAGGCCCTTAACTACTTTGTTTCTGTGTGTTACGAATGAAACGTACATTGATGTATGACTGGGCAAAGTAGTTGCCTGCAAATGTAATTTTGCGGCGGTATTGATTATTAGCTTGTAGGGGTTGCCTCCCCCAGTCATTTCGCGCCCTTAGTTTATGGGGATATAAAAGGGTGCGCTTTCAGTTGGGGCGTGCCGGATGTCTCTGTCTTCTGTACTGTTTACGTGAGGCTAGTGTGGGCTCGAGTAAGGAGTTCTGAGTCCTGCGGTACCATTTTCAAATAAAGAAGAATTTGGATCACAGTGTTTGAATCAGTGCTTGAATGAACCAGACTTGAGAAGGAGTTTTAGAACTGGAATCTACATTGCGATAGTATCTGCCTCAATTACCTCCTCCGGCAGCTCATTCCAGACACCCACCACCCTTTGTGTAAAACAAGTTATCCCACAGATTTCTATTAAATCTTTCCCTCCTCGCCTTAAACCATCAGCTGAGTAGCTGAGAATATAAAGCGTTTTGTGTGTAGGAAGGAACTGCAGATGCTGGTTTACATCGAAGACACACAAAAACCTGGAGTAACTCAGCGGGTCAGGCAGCGTCTCTGGAGAGAAGGAATGGGTGACATTTTAGGTCGAGACCCTTCTTCAGGCTGAGAGTCAGGGGAGAGGGTAACTAGCCTAATTCGCATTGTTCCTCCACTGTCAATAGACAATAGGTGCAGGAGTAGGCCATTTGGGCCTTCGAGCCAGCACCACCATTCACTGTGATCATGGCTGATCATCCTCAATCACTACCCTGTTCCTGCCTTCTCCCCGTATCCCTTGACTCCGCTATCTTTAAGAGATCTATCTTAAACTCTCTCTTGAAAGCATCCTGAGAATTGGCCTCCTCTGCCTTCTGAGGCAGAGAATTGCACAGATTCACAATTATCTGGGTTAAAAGGTTTTTCCTCATCTCCGTTCTAAATGGCCTACCCTTTATTCTGCCCATATAATCTGCATTAACTTCATACATATTCACCATTGATGGATGTGGGAGTGGGCAAGACATGCTGATGTGAACAGCAACACACCTATTGCTGAAATTAATAGATGAAGGATAATTAATATTACTGGAGATGATGTGACCTTGAGATGGAAACTGTCAGTGGTGTTGAAAAGCACAACACGTTTCTCCCACAATAACACTGGCAGTGAGGAGCTCAGGAGCAAACCTGAGCCGTCATTCATCCAGCTAAACGATTTTCACTATTGATGCCCTGCAGGGAATTGGATGGAAGCTGGAAACCTTCCTCTCTCCCTGTCTTTCAGAAAATAGATAATGTAAAATGGACATCAAATAACTGCATTTAGAAAGTACATCAAATATATTGCTAGATCTTGCTGGATCTCACCCACACTTGCATTTGCTCCCCGCAGCAAACCCTTCTTTGATCGGGCATTATCTTGCATTAAATGTTAAACACGTTAATCCCTTTATCTTGTTTCTGTGCACTTTGGATGGCCCCTTTCCCCTGATTCTTAGTCTGAAGAAAGAAGAAAGGTCTTGATCCAAGACGTCACCCATTCCTCCTCTCCAGAGATGCTGCCTGTCCCGCTGAGTTACTCCAGCACTTTGTCTCTACGTTCAGTTTAAACCAACATCTGCAGTTCATTCCAAGGCATGGCTGGATTGTAATCAGACATTGTCTTTCCACTGACTGGATAGCAGGCACCAAAAGCTTTTCACTGTACCTTGGTACACGTGACAATAAACTAAACTCAGACATCCATTGGAGTCTCCTGTCTGATCCACACTCATTGCTATCAGTATTGCATTGGATGATAGACACAAAGTGCTGGAGTAACTCAGGCCAGAGATGCTGCCTGAGCTACTGAGCGACTCCAGCACTTTGTGTCTATCTTCTGCAGTTCCTTTCCACACACACACGTATTGGATGATAGCAGACCCTCTCGTGGTAGCATCCTGCAAAGAGTGGCCAGGATCCGGCATCCCTACCAAGAGCTACTGTGCGGTTCACAACATTGCTGCCGTCTCTCTTCCATTGCCCACTAGTAGTGACCAGATTAGAGGCAAGGAACTAGGCTACTAATTATCTACTCGGGTACCCAATGGAATGAACGTTGAATTCTCCAATTTCAGGTAACCTACAAACACCTCATCTTCTCCCTCCCTTTCCCTCCCAACCTGCCTCTTTCTTTCTTTCTTTCCTCTGCATTTACTCCCATCCCTTGAATCCTGGTTGACCTTGCATAGTTTTTTCCCCATCCCCCTGCCATTCCTTCCTCCAGCTTTACAATGCGCAACGTTTCTATCCCCGAGCTTCACAATTCACAACTCTTTATCCTTTCAGGCTCACACCTGTTTTTTTTTTCATCTCTGGCCTTTGTCCCAACACTCTGCCTATTAATCTAAATGGCCACAGTGAACAATGGCCTGTTCCCTTTATCATCGCTACTTTTCTGCATATCTTTAATTAATTTGTTCTATATCTCTCTACATCACCGTCTCTCATTTGCCTTTCCCCTGATTCTCAGTCTGAAGAAGGGTCTTGACCCGAAACATCACCTATTCCTTATCTCCAGAGATGCTGTCTGGCCCGCTGAGTTACTCCAGTTTTTTGTGCCTATCTTAAAATAAGATCTTGCCTGTGTTCACCTATTACCTTCCACGGGTTGTCCTACCCCTCTTCCAGCTATCCCCCCCCCCCCCCCGCCCTGCAATCAGTCTGAAGAAGGGTCCCAAGCCGAAACATCACTTATCCACGTTCTCCAGAGATGCTGCCTGACCTGCTGAGCTACTCCAGCACTTTGTGTCTTTCTTCAGTAAACCAGCATCTGCGGTTACTTGTTATTGCTACTGCACTGTTTCACTCTCTCTACTTGCTGCTGATTATTAAAGATATTTACTGTGAAAACTTAAAAAGAAAAATCCATGAAAAGAATGTGTCCAAATATTTAAGTTACAGTTTTGTTTTAAAATGATGCTGGAAATCTGAAATAAAATCCGAATCAACAAGGGATCCCGGACCTGAATCAGAATCAGAATCAGAATCACACTTTATTCGCCAACTGTTTTGCAAAATACGAGGAATTTCATTTGCCAGGTCAGTCATACAATTAAAAGCAACAGATCACTCAAACACACATTTTAACATGGCTTGGTAAATGTAAAAATTGTCCCTAGTGGGTGTAGGATAGTGTTAATGTGCTGGGATCGTTGGTCGGCGCGGACCCGGTGGGCCAAAGGGCCTGTTTCCGTGAGGCATCTTTAAACTAAACTAAACTAAAACAGGGTCGGCACAGTGACGCAGCAATAGAGTTGCTGCCTTACAGCGCCAGAGACCCGGGTTCGATCCTTACTACAGGTATTGTCTGTATGGAGTTTGTAGGTTCTCCCCGTGACCGCGTGGGTTTCCTCCAGTTGCGCTGGATTCCATCCACGTTCCAAAGACATGGTTTGCAGGTTAATTGGTACATTGTCCCTAGTGTGTAGGATAGTGCTATCTCTGGTCCACTGGTACTTGATGCCAAAAACTGTTTCCATGATGCACAGAAACTCTTACCTGGACAGGAATCGAGAACCAGAGGACGTGGTTTAATGTGAGGGGGGAAATATTTAATAAGAAACCTGAAGGGTAACTTTTTCACACATTGGGGGGTGGAAATATGGAACGAGTTGCCAGAGGAGTTAGTTGAGGCAGGTACTATCGCAATGTTTAAGAAGCGTTTGGACGGGTACATGGATAGGACAGGTCTCGAGGAGTGTGGGCTAAACACAGACAGGTGGGACTAGTGTAGCTGGATGGTGTGGGCAAGTTGAGTTGCTTCCATGCTGTATGACTCTATATGCTCATCTGCTACCCTTTTCTGCCTTTGTTACCATTTCACAATACATCTACAATGATAATTTATAACAAACACATTGTAGTGTAGCATTATTCTTTTGAAGTAGCTAGGTGTTTGAATAAAGTGAATCATTTCTCCCTGCACAACTCAAAATCTATTTTCAATGCTCAATTGACTCTCTTTGTGAGATGCAACAAAGCATACCTTTCCTTCGCATGAACCTCTCGTGAAAATTAAATCGAAATTTCTTTAAGAATTGGCTTTAGGCTAAACCACACAACTTGCATTCAACTCTGAAATCACACAGCAGTCATCATCAGTCAAACAGAATGACATCATCTTTAAGGAGCAAAAACTCCCAGAGAGGAGCTCTACAGGGAACAAATAAAGATGTTTTCCAAATTTGACTCTTTATTTTACTTTTACGAGGTTCGAAAAAAAAATACAGATATCCCTTTCAACAAATACAAAGCACTCAAAGCCAATGAAGTAAACCGTTCAAATTCAATATTAATTTCATTCAGTCTGTCAAATGTCAGAATCGTCAGGATTTTAATATTCAATGAAGTCCATTCAAAGCCAAGATTTTCCTCATAATTTTTCAATTTAGTCCCACTGTCTAGGCTCTGGCCTGTCATTTGTCATGTTGACAGCTTACAACATGACAGAATGGGAAGTAGGAGATTGAAGGAGGATACATGTAAGTAGAATGTAATCATCACTTATTCTAAAAAAAAGGAGCCTACAAAAAATAATGAATGGAGGCCACTGAAGTTTTTTTTGGCCACAGTGATTTTTAATAACCGAACCGTTTTCCTTTCAATCCGTTCCCTGCAGGAGGCAGCACTAACTGCTGAACACATTTGTTTACTGCTCAGAAAAGATTTTGCACTTCTCCACAAAAAAATCCGTATGACACTTAATATGGCAACTCTGGTGATGGAGAGGATGAGAACCAACGTTAAGCTCTGAATTGGCAAACTGACGTTATAGCATTGCAATGCACAGAGATCATTGAAAAGGTAAAGAGAGAGAGAGAGTTGAATCTGTGGAATTCATTGCCACAGAAGCCTGTGGAGGCCAAGTCAGTGGATAGTTTTAAGACAGAGATAGAGTGATTGTTGACTAGTATAGGTGTTAGAGGTTATGGGGAGAAGGCAGGAGAATGGGGTGAGGAAGCGTGCCATGATTGACGATGGGCTGAATGGCCTAATTCTTCTCATAGAAACATAGAAAATAGGTGCAGGAGGAGGTAATTCAGCCCTTCGAGCCAGAACCGCCATTCATTGTGATCATGGCTGATCGTCCCCTATCAATAACCCGTGCCTGCCTTCTCCCCATATCCCTTGACTTCACTAGCCCCTATCTCCTATCACTTTTGACCTTATGAGAGTACACATCGACAGCAGATGATAAATAGGGTGAAAGATGTATACAAGTGTGTGTTTATACATATGTGTGGCCGTGTGTGTATGTGTGCCCGCATATGCGTGTGTGCAGGAGACTGGAGGGGGGGGGGGGGGGGGGGGGGGGGGGGGAGTGAGAACGCTTTCAACTGCTATTAATAAACATGAGAAAATGTAAATCTTTACCGGGCTGCAGGCTGTGTCATTCAAACACCACACACAATTCTTACAGCATAATTACCCCTTCAGTAAACACACCAGTTAGCCAAACCACGTTTCCCCAAGGCATTAACAAACAACTGTCAGCATGTGTCACATCTAAATTTTGCAACAAAAAGAAAAATATCAATTTTTCCCTTCAAAGCTACAAAGCAGTTACACCTGTCAACAGAGCTGCCACTTACATCATTCCAGGCTGTTCAACACAAACATCCAATGTCCAATGCTATAAGTGACGATTAGAATCACAAGTGCAAAGCAGAAGGAACAGGGAGATCACAGGCCAGATTCCAATGGTCATCGTCATGGTACCCATCTCAGTCCAGCACCTCAATTCACTGAAATATGCCACTAACTCTTCTTAAATTCACCTAAATAATGATTGAAGCAAAATCAGTGCCCTCCCCCAAGCCAACATGTCCCACTGAGTTACTACAGCAATTTGTGTATGTTATTGCGATCCAGGTAACACTAGGTTGATTATGGAATAACAAGAAACTGCAGATGCTGAATCATCTACTTATTCAGCATCCACTTGGTCGATTGTGTTGGGCTGGCCATGTTGTCGAGACCCTTCTTCAGACAGAATTCACAATCCCTGGCATCCAAGTCCTCTGATATGAAGGCCAGCATTCCATTTGGCTCTTTGATCATTTTCTCCAACCATCTATTACATTTTAAAGAACTTCAGCACCAAGCTCTGAAGTTTCTTCTCTAAATCTGTCTATGCATTATTTCTTTTTAAATGAAGACCCTGCTACTTTATGCAAGTTTTTGACTATCTGCTCTCTAATGATTCCTCCTTTACCTGACTGTCTGCACCTGGCGTGACTTGGGACATTCAGAGTGCTGTGTAAATGAAGGGCTGCAGAATTTAACCTCAAGGCAAGAGCCACATTTATACTAGGCTTTGGTTGCGGGTTGGCGGGGGGGAGAGAGAATGGGGAGAGGTGGGAACAACATAATTGAAGAGGCCGGAAACGAAGGAGAATAGGGAATAAAATAAAATAATGGAGGCAATGGATATTTTTAAGGCAGAGATAGATAGATTCTTGATTAGTACGGGTGTCAGGGGTTATGGGGCGAAGGCAGGAGAATGGGGTTGAGAGGGAGAGATAGATCAGCCATGATTGAATGGTGGAGTAGACCTGATGGACGGAATGGCCTAATCCTGTTCCTATCACTCATTAACATAAATAAGCGGGTTGAAGGGCTTGTCCCACTTGGCGATTTTTTCGGCCACTGCCAGCATCATTGGTCACTGAAAAACTCGCGGCGTGATGCGGCAGTGACGCGGCATGATGACGTATGACACGCGGTATTTCCTCAAGTGTCGCAACATTTTTTTTGTCGCCGCTGGATTTTGAAATGTTCAAAATCTTTCGGCGACCCTGGTACGTCAAACAATGACGTTGGCAGTTGCCGAAAAAATCGCCAAAGTAGGAGGAAAGTTACACGGACTCATTAGAGAAGTAATAAATATAAACAATGACACAGCCAAGGAAAAAAAAATCCTTTCCCACACTTGAAGAGATTTCTCTGAACGTGACCAATCTTGCTGAGCCTCCAAGGGTTCTTTTTAGAAATGGTTGACAAATAATTTCCGCGCATTTACCACAATTTCTTAACATGCCCCAACTACTTCTCCAATGACATCAAATGTAACATATATTTTTCCAGTTTTTTTTTCTTGCCATAGCACTTTTTGGTGCATCTTTGAAACCCGTTCCAGCCAGCAAGCTTAGACGACTTGCCAATCAGTTCAGTTTATCAATTTCAGTTTAGTTTATTGTCACGTGTACCAAGGTACAGTGAAAATCTTTTGGAAGATCATTGGAAGATCTGCCTTTTAAGTGTGAACGATAGGTATGAAGATGCAGCCCTGCACCAGGCTTACTAAACATGGAAATAAAACAGTCCCGGCCTAACCACAGACTAACACCCTGATGCCAGCTGATGTTCCCAGCAGTGATCAACCATCGAACAAAAAAAGAGCTGGATTCTCGTGTATTTCATTGGGAATCATAGCAACTTTCTTTTACCAGGTAGAAACAAATTCATACATCACACGTGTACATGCAGTTGCATGCACATGCACTCAAACATACAAACGCACACATGTCTAAATAGAACAGCATGAAAGACAACGATGTAATCGGCATTTTGTTCGACTCAGGAGACCAACAGCTCCAGGCATGCGAAATTACAGTGCTGACTCCGTATGAGCCACTATCTATCACATTTTCCCATTAAATGATGACAAAACCTGTTCTAAAGCTAATACAGGAGCAATTATATTATGTGATTTATACCAACTGTGAAGAGTATTAAAGTGACATTTTGTGATACACACTCTGGTATCCAATGAAAGAACAACAACTCTGCCTTCGCCAAATCCAATGTCCCCTTTTTACTCTTCATAATCATGTTCGGACCATGATCCATTTATTGCAATTTCAGATGTGGAAAGAAAAATCATTGACAGTACAAAATTAAGAAAGTATCTTCAAAATATTCTGCCGAGACAATCAGCTACACTCTAGAAATTAATGCTCTCATGAGGTTTCGAACAAATTTACTGCTAATCATGGGAATCCTTTGCACCATGACCAACAAACAGTTTAAAGAATATAGTTGTGTAAGAAGGAACTGCAGTTGCTGGTTTAAACAGAAGGTAGACACAAAAAAAACAGGAGTAACTCAGCAGGACAGGCAGCATCTCTGGAGAGAAGGAATGGGTGACATTTTGGGTCGAGACCCTTCTTCAAAAAAAAGCTGATGTTCCAATTCATCTTTTTAGGCATTCCTTAGGGATTGAGAAGAACCTAATTGCACTGGGTGATGTGTGGGTGATGAAGAGGCTAAAACAAGGACAATGTGGGAACAGTAGACCCTTCCACAGATGAGGCAGGAAGTTCCTGAGAAGATGGGTCAGTGGTGTGTTTGTGAGGTGGTCCACTCCTCAGTCATTAATGCAGGGCTTCTTTGCGTACCTGACACTATCAAGGATCTCAATCCCATCCCAAATGCTAGTTTGTGAGACCATGGGCCAAGGATTTCAAGAAGTCAGTGAGAAGGGTGCAAATTGTTTCAATATTAGGCATAAAGCTCATCCTTAAATCTTTCCTTCTGTCAGCCTGGTAATTTCCTTCAAATTATTTCTCAAGCGCACGGTGGCGCAGCGGTAGTGTTGCTTCCTTACAGCGCCAGAGACCTGGGTTTGTTCCTAACTACGAGTGCTGTCTGTATGGAGTTTGTACGTTCTCCCTGTGACCACATGTGTTTTCTCCGGATGCTCCGGGTTGCTCCCATATTCCAAAGACGCGCCGGTTTGTAGGTTGATTGGCTTCTGTGAATTATCTCTTTGAGTGGAGGACAGAACGACTGTACGGGGAGATTGTTAGTTAGCGCAGACTCGGTTGGCCAAGTAAACTAAACTAAACTAAAGAATTTGTCTAGTTCAGAGGGTGTTGGGAATGAAACAATGTGACTTGCCAAACGGAGTCAGAGTGTAACAGAGTGCACCTAACAGGATGTAGACCAGACAATTAAGCCAGTTTCATTCTAAATAAAACCACAGCATTTCACAGTACACCTATATGCTGACTTTATTCCGCTACAAATTATGTGGGATACATTTAACCTTGGCAGAAATCGCTATTTGCACAGAGGGTGAGAAATGCAAATTAAATGCAAATTCTGTGTACAATCTAAATACCAATCAGGTGGTACAAATCCTTGGAGCCCTGAATGCCTGAAGAATCCTTCAATTTTATTTTGGTAAGTCAAGGAAAAAACAAAAAAGGCTGTAATTATGCAGCAGGATGGTACATTCAAATTTAAGATACAGTAGGTTGTTGTTGTTTCGGGTATGTATCATTCAGGAAGAATATCCAAGGTTGCAAGTGACACCGATAACTTCTCTCTTTGTAGCTCTGCAGTACAGTTCCAACAATGTGTTGTGTATACAGTAACTCAAAAGACTGTACAGAACTGGCAGTGAGGACTGGTCGTCATAGAGCCAGCAAGGTTAGCAGTGGGGATAAAATGGTGAGAGTTTCAGCCGGTCCGAAAAATCCCGCGGGTGGCAACTACCCAGGTGAACAAGTGAAAAATTACGGGCCTGTCCCACTTATGCGTAATTTGCGCGTCATTTACGCCACATTATTTACGCTTCACGAAGCACGTGTCATGATGCGCGCATGGTGCGTGGTAACGTAGGCAGTGACACGCGGCCGCGCGCAGCTCCCCAGGATATTGGGATGTACAAAATCTTTGCGCGCCATCTGCGTGACGTGCAAATAATGGCCAAATGGGACAGGCCCTTTAGACTCTGCAGGTAACTCAACATAAACAGCGGTTTATGTGTAGGAAGAAACTGCAGATGCTGGTTTACACCGAAGATAGACATAAAATGCTGGAGTAACTCAGCGGGACAGACATGCAGCATCTCTGGAGGAAGGAATGGGTAACATTTCGGGTTGAGACCCTTCTTCAGACTCACTTATACAATGGTTTAATCAGTAAATGAACAAAGTCAACACCTGCAAATCTAAATAACACCCCTAGACATGCAATGACAATAACGTGGGTCAATTCTCACATTCAATATCCTGGGGGATTAGTTTAGTTTAGTTTAGAGATATAGCGTGGAAACCAGACCCTTCGGCCTACCGAGTACACGACGACCAACAATCACCCGTTCACACCAGTACTATCCTACACATTAGGGACAATTTACAGAAGCCAATTAATCTTCAAACCCTCACCTCTTTGGAATGTGGGAGAAACCGGAGGAAACCCACGTGGGTCACAGAGAAGGTAAGGGCCTGGCCCACTTGGACGTCATTTCCGCGTCACGCAGATGGTGCGCAAATATTTTGTACATCCTAAAATCCTGGGGTGACCGCACGTCACTGCCTACGTCACCATGCACCATGCGCGTGCCCGTCGTGCGTCGTGACACGTATATTATGTCGCGCAAATGACGCCCAAGTGGGACAGGCCCTGTACAAACTCCACAGAGTAGTCAGATTTGAAGGTGTGAGGCAACAACTCTACTGCTGGGTCACTGTGCCGCCTCTGTTCTATACTAATTTTAGTATTTACTAAAGGTACAGCAGTCACAAAGATTGTGGTTGCAAAATGCTGAAGACGAGGTAGGTTCTGATGTGTGACTCCCCTCTTACTTCCCCAATGCTTTTCCACAGTCAATAAGCTATGTCCGTATAAAATGTTAGTCTCCACTTTTCTGCATGGCTGCAGCTTCAATAACAGCCTGAAGATATAGGCAGTGACACAGCTGCTGGAATTTCTGCCACACAGCTCGAGCGGCACAGATTCAACTCTGACCTCTGTAGACTCTGGAGCCTGAAAATATAGAAAAATATGTGCACGAGTAGGCCATTCGGCCTTTTGAATCAGCACCGCCATTCAATTTGATCGTGGCTGATCATCCAAAATCAGTAACTCCTTCCTGCTTTTTCCCCATGTCCCTTGATTCCTTAGGCCCAAAGAGCAAAATCTAACTTCCCCTTGAAAACATCCAGTGAATTGCCCCCCACTGCCTTCTATGGCAGATAATTCCACAGAGTCTCTCTCTGGGTGAAAAGGTTTTTCCTCATTTCAGTCCTAAATGGCCTACCCCTTATTCTCAAACTATGACCCCTGGTTCTGGACTCCCTGAACATCAGGAACATTTTTCCTGCATCTAGCCTGTCCAATCCTATAAGAATTTTATATGTTTCTATAAAATCCTTTCTCATCCTAAATTCCAGTGAATACAAACCCAGTCGACATATTATTTCTTCATAGGTCAGTCCCGCCATCCCGGGAATTAACCTGGTGAACCTATGCTGCATTCCCTCAATACCAATAATGTCCTTCCTCAAATTAGGAAATCAAAATTGCACACAATACTCCAGGTGCGGTCTCCTACAACCGCAGTTGGACCTCCTTGCTCCTAAACTCAAATCCTTTTGCAGTGAAGGCCAACATGCCAGTAGCTTTCTTCACTGCCTGTTGTACCTGCATGCTTACTTTCTGTGACTGATGTAAAAGCACAACCAGGTCTTGTCGCACCTCCCCTTTACCTAATCTGACACCATTCCGATAATAATCTGCCTTCCTGTTCTTGCCACCAAAGTGGATAACCTCACATTTATCCACATTATATTGCATCTGCCATGCATCTGCCCACTCACCCAAGTCACCCAGCAGCCTCATAGCATTCTCCTCGCAGCTCACACTGCCACTCAGCTTTGTGGCATCCACAAACTTGGAGATGTTACATTTAATTCCCTCATATAAATTGTTAATATATATTGTAAATAACTGGGGTCCCAGGACCAAGCCTTGCGTTACCCCACTAGTCACTGCCTGCCATTCTGAAAGGGCCCCTTTATCCCTACTCTTTGTTTCCTGTCTGCCAACAAATTTTCTATCCATGTCAGCTCTCTACCCCAATACCATGTGCTCTAATTTTGCCCACTAATCTCCTATGTGGGACCTTATCAACTACTTTCTGAAAGTCCAGGTACATATATCCACTGGCTCTCCCTTGTCCATTTTCCTAGTTACATCCTCAAAAAATTCCAGAAGATTAGTCAAGCATGATTTCCCCTTCGTAAATCCCTGCTGACTCGGACCAATCCTGTTACTGCTATCCAAATATGGAGTTTGCATGTTCGCTGTGATGTTGGTTTCCTCAAAATGCTCTGGTTTCTACTGCATCCTAAAGACACACGGGTTGCTAGATTAGTTGGCCACTGTACATTACTCCCAGTGTGTTGGTGGGTGACAGAATCTGGGATGAGTGTCTGGGAATATGGGGTTGGCGTAAATGGGTGAATGAAGGTTGGTGGGTTGAAGGGGCTGTTCACTTAAAGAGTGGCTCAACAAACTCTCTAAAATCCTCTAGTCTTTCGTTTCCTGCTGCTCACTATATACGTTCGCAAAAATGTACTATTTAAGTAATTAAGCAGTTGAGGCCAAATTGGGAACCTGACTGGAGGTGGTTTAAGGGGCCGATGAACAGAACAGAGAACAGAGAGGAAGTAGATGGAAGACAACAGATATTCCATGGGATCTGAAGCGAGCTCAAACCGAAGAAGAAAGTGCACAGTTAATTACAGAACTCTTACGGAATTGATGTACAGAGGGATCTTGGGATCCAAGATGATAGTTCCTCGAAAATGGCAACACTAGTAGATCGAGTGGAAATGAAGGAATACAAGGTGCTTGGTTTCATTAGTCGAGGCATTGTGTATAAGAGTCAGAACGTCATGCTGCAGCTTTTTTAAACTGGTTAGGCCGCATTTGGAGTATTGTGTGCGATTCTGGTAACCCCACTGCAGGAAGGACATGGCAACTTTGGAGAAGGGGTGGAAGAGGTTTACCAGGATATTGCCTGGATTAGAGGTATTAGCTATCATGTGAACATGGATAAACATGAATTGTTTTCTCTGGAACACCGTAGGCTGGGGTGAGACCTGAAAGAAGTTTCTAAAATTACGAGAGGAGAAGATAGGATAGACAGTCAGAATCTTATCCCCAGAGTGGAAAGGGGTGTCAGGGGTTATGAGGAGAAGGCAGGAAAATGGGGTTGTGAGGGGAAGATAGATCAGCCATGGTTGAATGGCAGAGTAGACTTGATGGGCCAAATATCCTAATTCTGCCCCTATCACTTAAGAACATGAAATGTCAAATAGTAGAGGGCACAGCTTTAAGGTGAGAGGAGGGAAGCTGTGTGGGACGTTTTTTTTAAAGAGTGATAGGTTTCTGGAATGTGCTGCCAGGGATGTTGGTGGAAGCAGATATGATAGTGGCATTTCAGAGACTTTTAAATAGGCAGATAAATACGGAGAGAGCTAGAGATAAAGATCAGGTGCAGGCAGAAGACATTAGTTTTATTTGGCATCAGGTTTGGCACAGACATCTTGGGCTGTGGGGCCTGTTCCTGTGTTGAATATTGCACCATTTATTTTTATCACCACGTACTTAAAAAATAAATACCATTCAGTTCATCATCATTGCTCTGTCATTCAACAGCTGATCCCTGATGTTGACACCACTTTCTTGCTCTCACACTTATCCCTTGATTACTTTAATGTCTTAATATTTACTGTCTCTGCCTTGAACATACTCAGGGACCACATCTTTGCAGCCCTCTTGCGTGCCCTAGGGTGAAGAAATGTCTTCATATTACAGTTCTGAATAGCTGAGCCCTTTATTTTTAAATTGTGATCCCTGCTTCTGGAAATCTTTGCTAATGTACAACATCAATTCTGCAGCTATTGTTGCAAGCCTCGAGAGATTTTGAAGATTGAAACAAAATGCTGGAGTAGCTCAGCAGAACTGGCAGCATCTCTGGATAAAAGGAATGGGAGACGTTCCGGGTCGAGACCTGCTCTACCCGAGAGATTTTGTATGTTTCAACCTCATTACCACTCATTCTTCTAAACTCCAGAGAATGTAGGGTCGCTCTGATTAATATATCCACATAACACATCGCAGGAATCAATCTGCTAAACCTTCACCACATTTGTTTGATCGTGAGGATAGCTTTCTTCTGATAGGAAAACAAGCCGACACCAACTGCTGTCTCACCTGGGCCCTGCGTAATTGGAGCAATACATCTCTACACTTGTACTTTAATCCCTTTGCAATAAAAGGTGATTGCAGCCCAGAGGCTCACAGAATTGAATTGTTTCCTTCTGCACTACGGGTGCACAGAAGCTCCAAATTCTTAGGTGACAGAGTCAGCATCTAAAACCATGCAGAATTATTTCCTTTGTTTCTGCCCGCTGTTCTCTCTGCTGTAGTGTTAATCGTGGCCTTTAACCATTCTATTTCTACTAGTTGGGTAATGTACAAACCATCGCAAACGGCTCCAAACTCAACATTCTGAATTTTCTCTGTTAACTAGAAATGAATTCAGTAATGTCTTGAAGCTAAATGAACTCAGGCCTCCCAATTTCTCCCGAGGATATTCATTTTACTATTGCAGGTACTATTGCAATGTTTAAGAAACAGTTGGAAAGGTATAAGGATAGGACAAGTTTGGAGGAATATGGGCCAAACACAGGCAGGTGGGACTGGTGTAGATGGGACATGTTGGTTGGTGTGGACATGTTGGGAGGGACTGTGTCCACACTGTATGACTCTATGACTATCTATTTTCCACACACACTCATTTTGTTTAAAAACTGTGTTCAATTAAACTTGATTTCAGCCGCACCTTCACCTTGCATTCCCATGTGACAGCTAATACCAAACGCAGTTAACAGTCAACACAGGCCTCTTCCAACAGCATGGATGCATGTTTAAACAAAAGATGACTGAGGAGCTGACAGTCAAATTGCCATGAGGAATGATGTTCTGCAATGAAGGGGCACCTTCATTGGTAGGAGGTGGCGGGGCCATAGAGAGGGATATAAATCCCAAGACGGCACCTTATAAAACGGCACCTGGAGTTCCTTGTTTCTACACGTACTTTTAATCTTTCGACTTTAGAGATGGAGCATGGAAACAGGCCCTTCGACCCAACGAGTCCACGCCGACCAGCAATCACCCTGCACACAAGCATTATCCTACACATTAAGGACAATTTACATTTTTTACCAGATGCCAATTAACATACAAACTTGCACTTCTTTGGCATGTGGGAGGAAACCGGAGCATCCGGCAAAAACCCACGCATTCACAGTGGAGATCGTACAAACTCCGTACAGACAGCATCCATAGTCAGGATCTAGCCCGGGTCTCTGGCGCTGTAAGGCAACAACTCTACCGCTGTGCCACTGTGCTGCTCAAGTTGCCCGATCACATCTGGTGGTTGACGAAGGAAGCCTTTGCAGCCCTTTATTAAAGTGATAAAAAATGAATCATAGTGCAATGTCCTCCTGCAACTCTGAACCTTCAACTGCTTCGAATGCTGCAGACCTGCAGCCCATCATGGTATCTTATCATTCTGACTGGGAGCGAATCATAGTCCTGAAGGCATTGTAACCTAGTAATGCATCATATTATTGCCTGGGCTGGAAGAAAGGTAGTAGAGGCAGCTGCTGACAGATAGATCGTCTGACCCTCCACTGCTCAACCTGGGGCAATTTGAACCTTCCCTGCCACAACCTATTACCCATTATTTGTTGGCAAGAGATGGAGCTATTTTCCACAATCCCTGGCCAAACTGAAAATGCGATACAGGTGCAATCAATTCAGAGCCGGTTACCTTTTTTTATGTGATGCTCTGTTCAATTGATATTTGTTCAATGCAGCTGATGCAACTGTTTTCAAACATAAGATCATTTTTTGATTAGTTTCACCCCTGAGCAACAACCCAGAATGATTTGGTAATTGGATGAGTGTGGAAAATTAGCATAAACTGGTCCTAACACTAGAAATGATATTTGGTCAGATTTGCGGTTCTTTTCAAAATGAAAATACCATCAAAACGCTAAAACTCAGGAGTGATGAGAGTTACATGTAAAAATACTTCAAAGAATAGCTCGCCCCATCACACCTGAATGCACATATGACAATTAATCAATGAAGCTTTTGGCTTGAAATAAGGAGCAAAATGTTTTTGTTGCCAGTGATATGCAATTGAAAATCAATGATTTTCCCCGAAGTGAAACACGATAACTGAGACTTCCCAATCGTTCTGCTCAACTCCAGAAATGTATCCTGCTATGTGGAGGCATGAGTCACTCAGGCATCTGCCGCGGTTATTTACAAAGGACATCCACATGCCTTTTAAACAAGGAACTGCAGATGTTGGTTATTTACAAAGAAAACCACAAAGTGCTGGATTAAGTCAACGGGTCAGGCAGCATCTCTGAGGAACATGGATAGGTGATGTTTCAGGTCAGAACCCTTCTTCAAACTCATCTCTGTCTAAAGAAAGGTCCCGACCCGAAACGTCACTTCTCCGTTTTCTTTGTGTTTTTGCTGGGCGTGATTTTGATGAGAGGGACACACAGGGCGACGTCGCCTCATGCTGGACTGATAACGGAACATTGCAAAGGGAACTGAGACTGCATTCTGAGACCGTAAACACAAGGCACTGCAGATGCTGGAATCTTGAGCAAAACACAACGTGCTGGAGGAACTCAGCATCAATTCAATGGTGTCCAATTATTTTGCAATATATAATACAAACGATGACAAATGAAACTTATCTCGAATTAATCCCTTAAGTGATATAGATTTTGACATATAATTAATGAAGTTTAGATTGTGCATCAGGTTGGAATACTGTCGGTCTGAGGAATGGTCCTGACCCAATACATCGACTGTACATTCCTTCCACACATGCTGTCTGACCCGCTGAGTTCCTCCACCACTTTAATTTTTTTAAGACAAAATTGTTGCAAAAGTATTAAATGATGCACGATCATGGGACTGAAGGTCTTTCAGACAGAGCTCTATCTGGGATCTCTACCAAATGATTCAACCATTATATTTACCCTGCTGTGCACAAAACCAACCCTGCCTTCATCTTCAGCCTTGCCAGTGCTCTATTAACACTGCCCAATATCCCTTTGACATGTTCTGGGTCTACATCTGCCACCTCTGAACCCACAGCTTGTGGAGGTCATGTCAGTAGATATTTTTAAGGCAGAGTTAAGGGCCTGTCCCACTTTCATGACCTAATTCACGACCTTTTTAACTTGTGGACATTTTACATCATGCTAGAAAAAATGCCCCGACCTACTTGATGCCACAAGTACCTACAACTAGCATCACGGCCTGCTACGACCTACATACGACCTCTTACGACCCCCTACGACCTCGGGACGACCATGCTGCGAGTATGAGTCAAGGGCAAACTCGGCAGATGTCGTGAATTAGGTGGTGAAAGTGGGACAGGCCCTTTAGATAGATTCTTGATTAGTGCAGGTGTCAGAGGTTATGGGGACAAGGCGGGAGAATGGGGTTAGGAGGGAGAGATAGATCAGCCATGATTGAATGGCTGAGTAGACTTGATGGGCCGAATGGCCTAATTCTAGTCCTATTCCTCATGACCTTATGATCTTATGACAATACTGAGTCCTAGGCCATCATCGCCCCTGCTGACCTTTAAAATACCACCATCATCTTTCACTTTGCCATCCTCCTTCACCCACCCCACCCCAGTACCAGATTCTCTCAGACTGTCTCCTCCGACCAATTCATCCAGGGTAGGAATCCCTCTGAGAGGAGTGGAGACAAAGCCCTTCGGTCCAACTTGCACATGCCGACCAGGATGTCCCATTTACATTGCCCTCACCTGCCTGCGAGTGGCCCATATCCCTCTAAACCTTACCCCATCCACATGTCTTTTATATGTTGTTGAAGTTCCTGCTTCAACTAACTCCTCTGGCAGCTCGTTCCATATACCCACAATCCTGTGTGTGAAAAAGTTGACCTTCGGAATCCCAGTAAATCTTTCCCCTCTCACCTTAAACATATGTCCCCTAGTTCTTGATTCACATACACTGGGTAAAAGACTGCATATTTACCCTACCTTTCTGGCTGCCAACACTTCACCCCAACAATTAAGCAGGAGGATGAGGCTCTGCCTCCTTCTACGCTGCACCATGCTTACCACCAGTCACCACACTGCCCCCACACCCACTCTAGGCATCATATTCACATTCTCCATCTCTGCAGTTAGCAAAGATGGAGAATGTGAATATGGTGCCCATTGTAGGTGTGGGGGCATTGTCATGGTGGCACAGCGGTAGAGTTGCTGCCTTACAGCAAATGCAGCGCCGGAGACCCAGGTTCGATCCCAATTATGGGTGCTATCTGTACGGAGTTTGTTCATTCTCCCCGTGACCTACGTGGGCTTTCTCCGAGATCTTTGGTTTCCTCCCACATTCCAAAAGACGTGCAGGTTTGTAGGTTAATTGGCTTGGACAATGTAAAAATTGCCCCTAGTGGGTGTTAATGTGCGGGGATCGCTGGTCGGCGTGGACCCGGTGGGCCGAAGGGCCTGTGTCCGTGCTGTATCTCTGAACTCAACTATCTCTAAACTAAACAAAGGGGCCAATAAATGATATAATGGTTTATAATCCACTGTCATACCCATCCATCAGAGCCTTTCCAGACTTGCCACAGTGGCCTGCAATTATTTATTTTCTAATGTTAGTTAGTTTTGTTTATTGTCACGTGTACCGAGGTACAGTGAAAAGCTTTTGTTGCGAGCTAACCAGTTATCAGAAAGACAATACATGATTACAACCGATACATTAAAGCACCGAGCTAATGAGTATTTGTTGATTAGGGTTTAACCACAAAGAGCGAGTTACAAGGTCGCATAACAGGTCTGCTGATTAAATAACCAGATGGAGATATTCAAATGTCATGGAATTGACTCTGGTAAAAGAGATGCTCATGTTTTGAACGTATCTGTAAATGTCACAAGCGTGCTCTAATAAAGTTGGCTCTGTATGTAAGTAAGCTAAAACTCTTGCATTTGTATAGGAAAAATGACCCGTAAAATCACTATCATTGTCCAGATTTTGTTTCCCAAATAATATATTTTCGTGTATAAACCATGATCTATAGCAAATCAACCAACAACTCATGACAAGGTGACAATCCAACCATCAAATACAATGCTTTTTACACATTAGTTGTCCTAATGACCCAGCACAGAAAGATAATACTTAATGGCCCAGGACCTGTAAATGACAAGAAAGGAACCGTGTCAATTATTGGATTTTTGGAAGATGCAGCAAGAATTGGAAATCACAATAATTTAAATGATTTAGTCAAGCCAGCTCCACCTATCTCACAGCTGGAGATAGACACAAAGTGCTTGAGTAACTCAGAGGGAGAGGCAGTTTCTCTGGAGAGAAGGAATGTGTGATGTTTCTTGGCAAGACCCTTATTCAGTCTCGACCCGAAACATCACCCATTCCATCCCTCCAGAGATGCCGCCAGTCCCGCTGAGCTACTCCAAGACTTTGTGTCTATCTTCGGTGTAAACCAGCATCTGCAGTTCCTTCCTAGGCGGTTCCAACGCTGGAATGGTCTCAGACCTTCACAAAGATGGCTATAGTTATCGTAGATTCATTCTCTCAGCCCAGACCACTACTGCATGAGTTCCTCACAAAAATGTCTTATGACTAACAATCCGCAACAGCATGTTGTCCAACCTTCCTTCTCTCACAATGTAAAAATGGAGAGGATTGCTCCATGTTCAGTTCTCCTCAGAAAAATGAAGCAGCCAAGATTCAGGCACAGGCTGATAATAGGCAACAACATGTGTACCATATGAATGCCAGACAAGGGCAAGCACCAATATGACAGAGTCCGACCATTTACCCTTGATGCTCAATAGCACTACCATCATCTATCATCAACATCCCGAAGGGCTTGGGTAGAGTGGATGTGGAGAGGATGTTTCCATTCGTGGGACAGTCTAGGACTAGAGGTCATAGCCTCAGAATTAAAGGACATTCTTTTAGGAAGGAGATGAGGAGGGATTTATTTTGTCGGAGGGTGGTGAATCTGTGGAATTATTTGCCCCAGAAGGCTGTGGAGGCCGTCAATGGATATATTTAAGGCAGAGAGATAGATTCTTGATTCGGTTTATGTGCTGTGTCTCTGAAGTCTAAAGGTCTAAAGAGTCATAGTGTCATACAGCATGGGAAAAGGCCATTCAGCCCACTTGTCGATGCTGACCATGATGCCCCATCTAAGCTAGTTCCATTTGCCATAATTTGACCCATATCCCTCTAAACCTTTACTATCCGTATAACTGTCCAAAGTGTATTTTAAATGCTGTTGTGGTACCTGCCTCACCTACCTCCTCTGGCAGAAGGCAAAACTTCCCAACCTTGGAAGAGTTTGTTGTTGGAGAAATGCATTCTCTCAGCCTCAGACCCTCACTGCATGAGTTCCGACAACACAAAAATTAAGCGTCTCTCATTTGGGGAGAATTCCAAGCTTACATTATTTTCAGATTTATGTTGACTGAAGGCAGTGGAATGGAATAGTCTTCATCTGCCGACACAAGTCCATGTCCAGCAGAGAAGAGGCACAATGTTAGTCAGGGCAAAGCAGCCTGCTTTATTGGAACTTCATCCACTCCCTCCACCACTTGTGCCGTCACTGGGCCATTTGTAAAATACACCGCAGTTGCTCTCCCAGGTAACAAAAAAAAAAGATCAGCAACTCATTTACAAAATCATAAGAGGATAGATCGGGTAGACACACAGAATCTCTTGCCCAGAGTAGGGGAAATCGAGAACCAAAGGACATGGGTTTAATGTGAGGAAAGATTAAATAGGAAGCTAAGGAGTAGCTTTTGTCACACAGAGGGTGATGGTGTGAATGGAACAGGCTGCCAGATGAGGTAGGTGAGGTAGGTACAATTGCAACGTTTAAGAAACATTTAGACAGGTACATGGATAGGACAGGTTTAGAGGGATGTGGGCCTAAATCAGGCAGGTGGGACTGGTGTAGATGGGACATGTTGGTAGGCGTGGGCAAGTTGGGCTGTAGGGCCTGTTTCCACTCTATGACTATAACCCCAAGGTTGTGACCTCTGCCACCAAGGTTGTAAGGGCAGCAGGTACTTGGGAATAAATACCATGAACTGTCGATTTCCAACCAGTTGCATTGGAAAGATGCATCTCTCTTCCTTCATTGCCACTAGGTTCTTAGAATTCACCACCCAATAGCTCTGTGGAAACATCATCACCAGAAGACCAGCAGTGGCTTGTGAAGGTACCTCATCGCCACCTTCCTTAAAACATACGGGATGGGCAATAAACATTGTCCTTGTCCGCTGCACTCCCATCCCACAATTGAATGACAAAAGACGTAAAGGGCCTGTCCGACTTTGCGATATTTTAGTTAACTGCCGGCGACTGTCATAGTCATGGCAGTTCGCCGAAAAAACGGCGACAACCTACGTCGTCCTGGTGACAACCTACGACAGAACCTACGTCAAACTACGCTCATTGGCGTCGAACGCACTGTTGCCGAAAATGTTTCAACATGTTGAAAATTTAGCGGCGACACTACAACTGTTTGCGCGACTGAGGAGACTACTTCCGGCAACCACTGGCGAACATGTGGCAACAAACTAGTCGCCTGTAATTGCCTAAAAAATCGCCTAAGTGGGACAGGCCCATTACACCAAGGGAGTGGCTAATGTGAGACTGGGATAGGAAAGTGGCACATATTCATTCATAATCCCACAGAATGGTGGAGTGGGTGTAGGGGCCATATGGGGATTACTTTTTTTTTTTAAACCTGCTCAGGTGGAAAATTGGACGCTGTGGAGTAATGTTAATAATCCCACCCAATTTCCCTGCCATTGAATGGAAAAGAACAGAGTGAGTCTAACATAAACAATCACCTCATTTCATACATTTCTCACCCAGCTCAGAGCAACTCGAGGATCTATTTCATTAAGGACAACTGTCAATTTGAATGTTGATTTTCACTCCCCGAGATCCAAAACCAAGGCTCCTTTGGTCAGACTTTGAGTCTTACACCAAGTACCATCTGAGCCAAGTCAACACTCCATTGTTGAAAGCAATGATTGAAGAAGTTCACTTCATAAGATCATAAGTGATAGGAGTAGAATTAGGCCATTCGGCCCATCGTCTACTCCGCCATTCAATCATGGCTGATCTTTCTATCACTAATGTATCCCTTGCGACTTTGTGGTATGATAGCAAGATTTCACTGCCCTGCCTTTCAGTGGCACGATTTATACACAAAACGCAAGTTGTGCCCTGTGAGAAAATAATCAGTCCCTCTCCCCCCCCCACCCCACTGACCAGAATCCAGATCATAAACCATTTCTCCTGTTGAACAACGGGTCACCGATAAATAGTTTTAAGATGCACAGCGAAAAGCTGCAAATTGTGATTCTGAAAATAAAACAGAGAAGGCTGGATGTGACCAGTGTGCTGACTGATTGTGATTTTCTGCTCTTTATACTGCAAAAAAAAAACTTTCAGTCGTAGTTTTGATGCTCCATTCTATCTTCCGAGAAAAATAATGTTTCAGCCAAGAAAGCCATTTTGAAAGAGCTTCATGTGGGAAAACTAAGTTACAATGAACTCCAGTATAAAACCTCTGCAGAGTCTGAAGAAGGGTTTTGGCCCGAAACGTTGCCTATTTCCTTCGCTCCATCGATGCTGCCGCACCCGCTGAGTTTCTCCAGGACTTTCGTCTACCTTCGATTTTCCAGCATCTGCAGTTCCTTCTTAAACATAAAACCTCAGCTGATATAAATACAAGACCACACATCACTGAACAATGACCAAGTTGTCACAGTGTCTCTTACTGCAAGCCCTCTATAAATATGCTCAGAAAGTCCAATGAAGTTCACCATGCAACCAAGTTGTTGAGCCTGTCATTGGTGTCGAAGTTACACTATCTATTTTGGTTCTGCACTATTTTGGCCTGGTTACCTAGTATTATTAATTTATTATATTATTGATTATTGTTTACGTATTCATTGCAAATTGCAATAATGGGCCTGGTAATCCGCAGAGAGTAAGAATTATATTGCTGGCACAGATGATAATAAGCGAGTTCGGTATTCCGAAAAACGCAAGGAATCATGGGACTCGTCAAAGGTCATGTGTGATAAAGAAAAAGCGAACAAAGCGTTGGTTGTATAAACTGTGTATAAATTGTTAAGTATTCTACCAATGAATTAATCCAGAATTCTGTCAACTCAATAGCGGACAGGCGTAGCTCTTTTATGAACATTAATTCGATCTTATCTATCTCACCACAAACCCACCATCTGGAATTCCGCAGAACCTCTCCTGGCAGCGTTGGAGGACATTCTCTCTCTCTCTCTCTCTCTCTCTCTCCGAGGGGATTAACAGACAGCCACTGGATAAGGCGAGAGGTGCAGCTTTCTTGGCACATCAAGTCCACGCTGATCACCCGTTTGCACGTTCTACATTATCTAACTTCAGTAGCAATTCAACAGCGCTAGCAGCGCCGGAGACCGGGGTTCGGGCCTGACTGTCCACACCATGCCAGGCTCTTGATCCCACTGATAAGGGACTCTAGATTCCACTTCAAGCGTGGGATTGACTCTGGACTCTTGGTCCCATGTATAAGGCTACAACAATGACTTATACAGAGGAAACAAACTGAGGCAGTCTTTGGCTTTGGAGTCAAGGTGTTCCTCAATCAACACTCACAGTGGCATCCGACAGATCTTTGACCTCCAAATGGGTATAAACTGCAGCAGATTAGCAGATTATAATTTATCAACACATTTTAGAAGGATGAGGGGCAACCTCATTGAAACTTACTGAATAGAGAAAGGTTTGGATAGAGTGGATGTGGAGAGGATGTCTCTACTAGTGGGAGAGTCTAGGAGGAGAGGGCATAGCCTCGGATTTAAAGAACGCACCATTAGAAAGGAGATGAGGAAACATCTCTTCAGTCAGAGGATGGTGAATCTGTGGAAATCATTGCCATGGAAGGTTGTGAAGGCCAAGAGTGGATATTTCTTTAGGTGGAGATTGACAGATTCTTGATTAGTGCAGATGTCAGGGGTTTATGGGGGGAAGGCAGGAGAATGGGGTTGAGAGGGAAAGATGGAGCAGCCATGATTGAATGATGGAGTAGACGTGATAGACAGAATGGCCAGATTCTGCATGCATAACGTAGGAAGATAAACGAGCAGCAGAGGTGGTGGTAGAGGCAAGGTAAATTATAGTCATGAGAAGTCATTTGGACAGGTACTTGGATGGGAATGGTGTAGAGGGGGAGGGTCCTAATGCAGATACTTGGAATTACAGTTTGCATGGATGATGGGCTCAAAGTGCTCATTTCTCTGCTGTACAGCTCAATGTTTGATGCACAAATGGACCTAGATACTTTACATCAGTCAAGTAAATATTCCACGGTAGTCTGCCACAGGCATATTAATTGATTTTCCCAGACTCGAGAATACTATCTGCTGAGATGGCAATATTTTAGCCAGAAGCATATCTGAATATGGAGATCTCGAGCACGCACATTCAGCCCAAGCAATCTATCCAAGCATTTCAGTTGCAGAGATGGGTCATATTGTTTGAGAGAATGAGGACACACCAGATGCAGGAATCTGGAGCAAAAAGCACTGCTGGCAGAACTCAGCGCATTGAGCAGCATCTTTTGTGGCTAATTAATCGACCGACCTGCACGTTTTCGGGATGTGGGACAAAACTGGAGCACACGGACGAGACACGGTCACAGGAGGAAAACTCCACACAGACAGCACTGGAGGTCAGGTTTAACACAGGGTCTCCAGCACAGTGAGGCGGCGGCTTCACCATCTGTACCACTATGTCAAACTCTGAGGCTGGCAGTCGCAGAATAACGGTACAAAGATAGTGGCACGATGGTGCAGCGGTAGAATTGCTGCCTTACAGCACCACAGACCCGGGTACGGTCGTGACTATGGGTGCTGTCTTTATGGTATTTTACCTTCTCATTGTGACCACAAGGGATTTCCACAGTGCTCTTGTTTCCTCCCACACTCCAAAGAAACATGTTCCCGATGTTGGGGGAGACCAGAACAGGGGCCACAGTTTAAGAATAAGGTATAAGCCATTTAGAAAGGAGATGAGGAAACACTTTTTATCACAGGGAGTTGTGAGTCTGTGGAATTCTCTGCCTCAGAGGTGGGTGGAGGCCGGTTCTCTGGATACTTTCAAGAGAGAGCTAGATAGGGCTCTTAAAGATAGCAGAGTCAGGGGATATGGGGAGAAGGAACGGGGTACTGATTGGGGATGATCAGCCATGATCACATTGAATGGCAGTACTGGCTCGAAGGGCCGAATGGCCTACTCCTATGCATATTGTCTATTGTCACTCCAAAGATATCCAGGCTGGTCGGTTAATTGGCTTCGGTAAAGACTGTGAATTGTCCCGAGAGTGTAGGATGCTGCTAGTGTACAGAGATCGCTAGTCGGCATGGACTCAGCGTGCTGTATCTCTAAACTAAAGTTGACAAGCAGTGAGAGGACAAACAATCTCCTTTTATTTGAGACACCGGCCACTTAAATTTCCCCTGATCGAGTCCCATGCCGTATAAGGCATGTGGACAATCAAGGGATCAGAGGTTGCAAGTCAAATGGTATTGACCTGATGTATTCAGCAGAGATGGGGAGCATCAGAGTCACATGCTGCGACCTCTGATCGAGAAAGGCTGCAATCCGTTAACTGATGTAGGATCCTTTCTCTGATCAGTGAAACGCCAGGCTGGCAGGTGCCAAAAATCAATGTTACAGCGTCCCCCAGATACTTTAATTGATTTTTCCTTATCAGTCTCTGTACAATGTGCTTCCAGCCTTCTTTTGTAACTGCTCTACAAAAGTTGTTGGTTGCAAAGCAGAAGTTTCAAGCCATGCTGGCAACGAAGGTATTATTGGATATGCAACTCATGCCGTCATTAGTCATGAGACTCATGCTCGGAAATCATTGCTGTGTCAAGATGCACATAAGTGCTCGGGTCAATACCATCTGACTTGGAAATGATTGATAGTGTGATTAAACGGAAATAAATATATTTTAGCAATGATAAAAAAAAATGAGTTTTAAAAAAGCTCCCAAATCTATCCGATTACTAAGCCAATGAACCAAATTTAAAACTGTAGAATTTCAGGAGCTCATGCTTTAAAAAAAATTGTTTGACGGTACCTTAAACAATTCATCAGGCTCAGTGGAAATGAGTGCCTTTGGGTGCCAGAGTGCTCTCATGGACAGGAAACACATTCAAGTGTAGTGGGCAAAAATATATGCCTACCAGCATCCAAAGGCTGAGATCCAAGTAACAAGATTTGGCCGATAAAAGGGAGACAGATGGAGAACAGGAGATCCAGAAACTAGAAAGCAACAATGCAATGCAACAAAATGCTGGAGTAAACTCATCGGGTCAGGCAGCATCTTTAGACTTTAGACTTTAGAGATACAGCGTGGAAACACACTTTGACCCACCGAGTCCGTGCCGACCAGCGATCACCCCATACACTAGCACTATCCTCCACACTAGGGACAATTTATAATTTACAGAAGCCAAATAACCTACAAACCTGTACGTCTTTGGAGTGTGGGAGGAAACTGGAGCACTTGGAGAAAACCCATGCAGTCACAGGGAGAAGGTACAAACTCTGCACAGACAGCACCCCGAGTCAGGATCGAACCGGGGTCTCTGGCGCTGTAAGACAACAACAACTGCGCCACCGTGCCGATCTCTCTGGAGAAATAGGATGGGCGATATTTAGATTGGGTGCCTTCTTCAGATTGTGATACTCCAGGGACGTTGCCTGATCCCTGAGTTACTCCAGCACTTTGGGTCTATCTTTGATGTAAAAACCGGCATCTGCTGTGCCTTGTTTCTACAATGCAAAGTGACAATTGCTCAGCGTTGCCAAATCCATCAGTGATTTCACCTCTGCTCTCAGATATACATTCGGCTTCGAGTCAAGAATGGAGAGGGGTTCACCAAGCACAGAAGAGCACTCAGTGTCTGCTTTATGGAGCACTTTGAAGATTTCCTCAATTGAGAGACCATCCTGATTCCAAGTGTCCTCAACTCCAATCCACTGCAAACAATCTGCCACTACCTCAGTATGGTAAGAGGTTGAAAATGGCTGAAGAGAATTAGGTCTCTGGAGTAGAGAAAATCTCTGCTAAACAGCTAACAAATGCCAGAAAGAAACACTGATCATAAATTCATCTCCATTCTTTGGTAAGGGAAAACTATGTCAAGAAATCTTAGTGACTGTCATTTACCACCATCTTTAAAAACTGTAGCAACTCTGAGTGTATTATTCACTGAGGGCATTCCCTCCTGAGTACCTGAGGGAACATTTCATTCCAGATATCCTCTTCAGTGCCCGGACAACTGAAGTGGAATCGCAGAGTGGAGACTGCCCCTCCGTTGATGAGATCCTCCAACAACTTGGGTAGTATCATCCCACTCGACATGCATTTTTAAAAATGTGTAGGAAGGAACTGCAGATACTGGTTTACACCGAAGATAGTCACAAAATGCTGAAGAAACTTAGCGGGACAGTCAGTATCTCTGGAGAGAAGGAATGGGTGACATTTCGGGTCGAGACTGAGAATCTGGGAGAGGGAGACTATAGATATGGAAGGGTAATGTTTGAAAATGTGCAGATCAATGCAGATAATGCCCAAAGAAATATAGAATAGTACATTAACAATGAACCAATTAACAATAAACCACTATATTTTTACTTGATATGCTTTGATCTGTTATTTTCACACCTTACCCATCCATATGTCTAGTCTCTCCTCTGCTTTTTTTTGAAAACCTTTTACTCTCCTATTTGAGAGGGATTACAGAGAATCCTTTAATATTTGGCTCATCTCTGAAATGTATTTTTCTTCATTAGTGAGGGTGTCAAAGGTTATGGGGAGAAGGCAGGAGAATAGGGTTGAGCGAGAAAACTCGATAAGCCATGATTGAATGCCAGAGTCAACTCGATGGGCTGAATGGTCTTACGTCTCATCCCTGCTACCTATTAAATGCAGATAGCAATTTTAACCAACTAATATATTACGTCTAATACCAGAACGGACTGCGGTCAAAATGGACTGGCAGCATGTTCCAGATATTAACTTCCCTCTGTGTAAAATAACCTAATCCTCAGATTGCCTTTAAAATTCTTACCTCCCATCCTAAAATATGGTTTTGGTTTTGATGCCCCTATCGTGGGAATAAAAGATTATGACTGCCTACCCTATTGTCTGTAAGGTCACCAAACACACTTGGAGTGGGGGGGAAAAGGAGATTCCACAGGATATTGGGAGTGGAGAATCAAGTAACCCTTGCTTTCCCTCTCTCACTATCCCTCCCCCATCCTAGTTTTCCGACTAGCTTCACTGTCATTAATTTTACTGATTTATGCCTTGTTGTCACCTTCCTCTCAGCTAACAATGCATCATTGTCACCTTCACCTCGGCTAACAATAAACCATTCTACGCTTCCTTAATCAATGTCTACTTTGATCGGTCGTTTTCACACCTTACCCTTCCATATCTCGAGTTTCCCTCTCCCCTGACTCACAGTCTAAGAAGAATCTCGACTCAGAAAAGTCACCCATTCCTTCTCTCCAGAGATGCTGCCTGTCCCACTGAGTTATTCCAGCACTTTGTGTCCTCAGGATGTTGGCCAGATATCCTATTTTGAGACTGGAGAGGAGAGCTTTGTTTTCACTGGAGCGGAGGAGGTTGAGAGGGAAGATAATTGAAGTAAGTAAAATTATGAGCGATAACGATAGGATAAATTGCAGGAATTTTTCTCATTATTAGCAGTAGATAAAAGCAGAAATCCTAGATTTGGGGTAAAGGAGAAGAGGCCTGGATAAGTTTAGATAAGGGACCCAGTTCTCACCCAGAGAGTGGCGAGCACCTGGAATACAATGCCTGAGAGAGCAGTGGAAGCAGAGTCACTAAGAGCGTACAAGAAATTCCAGATTCTGGGACAATTTCTACCCAGCTGCTATCAGGTAACTGATCATTCTACCACAACTAGAGAGCGGTTGTGAACTACTATCTACCCCATTGGTGAACCTCGGACTATCTTTGATCGGACATTACTGGCTTTAACTTGCACTACACTATCATGTATCTATACACTGTAAATGGCTCGATTGTGATCATGCATTGTCTTTCCGCTGACTGGTTAGCACGCAACAAAAAAATTACATTGTACCTCGGTACACGTGACAATAAACTAAACTGAAACTGAAACTGAACTGAAAGATAAACATTTGAATCTGTGAGGTATAATAAACTGTAGCCAGGTTGCAAGGAGGGATTAAACTGAATAGGTGCCATTAGTTAGCATGGGCATGCTGATCCAAATTGCCTGTGTCCATGGTTTAGAACTATAACCATGGAGATGTATAGACACCTTAAACCTCTGGAGAGATATCACCAATGAGGTCTCCACTAACAATCTAAAAATTAACAAGCAAAATACAGCCCAGTGGTATGAATATTGATTTCTCTAACTTCAGGTAGCTTCGGCATTCCCTCTCTCTCTATCCCACCCCCACACGTCAGACCAGCTTCTCGTTTTCACCCAACAAACAGTAAGCAATGATAGACAAAAATGCTGGAGAAACTCAGCGGGTGAGGCAGCATCTATGAAGTGAAGGAAGTAGGCAACGTCAAAACCATTCTTAATAGTTGCCTATTTCCTTTGCTCCATCGATGCTGCGTCACCCGCTGAGTTTCTCCAGCATTTTTGTCTACCTTCGATTTTCCAGCATCTGCAGTTCCTTATTAAACAATAAGCAATGGCCTGTTTCCTTTGTTATCGTTACTTTTTTGCATAACATTCATTCATTGTTCTTTATCTTTCTGCATCATCGCCTATATCTCTCGTTTCCCTTAACCGTAACCTGTCTAAAGAAGGGTCTTGAGAGGTGGTGCTGGCCAAATCCTGGCAAGTAATAGCTGGATACAGATGAAAGGTGGTTGTGATAGGCAGATGGTTGGACCAAGACCAGAGATGAAAAGACAGAAGGTATGAGACAAAGGGATTGAAGAGTTGTGAATTGTTAAGATCATAAGGTCATAAGTGATTGCAGTAGTATTAACCAATTTGGCCCATCAAGTCTACTCTGCCATTCAATCATGGCTCATCTAGCTCTCCCTCCTAATCCCATTCTCCTGCCTTCTCCTCATAACCTCTGACACCCGCACTAATCAAGAATCTATCTATCTCTGCCTTAAATATATCCACTGATTTTGCCTCCACAGCCTTTTGTGGCAAAGAATTCCACAGATTCACCACCCTCTGACGAAAGAAATTCACCCTCATCTCCTTCCTCAAAGAACGTCCTTTAATTCTGAGGCTATGACCTCTGGTCCTAGACTCTCCCACTAGTGGAAACATCCTCGCCACATCCACTCTCTCCAAGCCTGGAGTGAAGCTCGTGGAAGGAATGTAGGTAGAAGAGGAGGGAGGCAATAGACGAAGTGGCCACCTCAACACAAAGAATGGAAGTGAAAGCAAATCATCCTCAAGCCAGGGGAATGCTTCAGAGACTTCATCTCTTTCATCTTCTCTGACTTTAACTGCAATGACATTTTCAATATTGGACTAAAATCTAAAGAACCATACCCATCCTAAATTTCATTCCAGTTGAAGGGCACTGCAACAGATTGATCTATAGCTTGTTTTCTATCAGTCTGAATCTTGCTATTTCACTTCTGTTTATGGAGTCTGCTGTTTCTGACATGTTTTTCGAACACTTTCCAAGTCTCTTGACATTTGGCATCACTTCTCTTCATCTCTTCTCACACATCTTTCCTTCAAAAAAGTTTAAATACTTCCCACACTGCGCTTCAACTCAGTTTAATTATCACGGTTCATAAAAGAAAGTGCTGGAAGCACTCAGCAGGTCAGGCAGCATCCGCGGAGTGAGGAACAGGATTAAGGTTTCAAGTCCGATCCGGTTCATCAGAGTAGCTCTGACTAAGGATTTCGGACCTGAAAGGTAAACTCTGTTGTGCAGGAAGGAACTGCCGATGCTGGTTTAAACCAAAGATAGGCACAAAAAAATGGTGGGGGAACTCAGCAGGACAGGCAACACCTCTGGAGAGAAGGAATGGGTCTCAACCTGAAACGTCACCCATTCCTTCTCTCCAGATATGCTGCCTGTTCCGCTGAGTTACTCAAGCATTTTGTGTCTATCTTTGGTAATCTCTTCTCAGTCTCTTTTCTCAGTCGATGCCTGACCTGCTGGGTGCTTCTGTTATTTTTTGTTTGTCGTTCAGAATTTCCACGTCTGCAGGACTTTCTTTATTTTGCTTTCCATTTTCAGGGGGTAGGGTATGCGGTGGGAGCAGCTGAAGGGTCTGCTACATCCAGTGAATCAATCAGTGCCCACTTCAATTCAACAAGAGCTTAAAGAGGACAGAACGTTGCCATGTATGAAACCTAGAATCCAGAACTAACGGTGTTGAAGTGGCTTTTAGATAGGTGCATGGAAAAGCGGGGATGGAGGAATATGGATCACGTGCAGGCAGCGGAGATTGGTTTTACTTGCCATCATGTTCAGCACAGACATTGTGAATTTAAGTTGCCTGTTCCTGTGCTGTAGTATTCCATGTTCTATGAAAGTGTTAAAATATCACCTGACCTGATAGGTTTTACCATGGACCAGGCTTGAGATGGGCTGGTATAAAATATTACATCCTTGTTTTGCTGCACTTGAAAAACGGAATTAGATCCCCAGTCAAGTATTGTACCTTCAACAATCTGTTTAGTACCACATCCTCTTCAATTCAATGGCCTCTAGAAACCCACAACTTCACCCAATCCCACACCCCACCCACATTGTGATATGTGCTCAGTCACCATACAATGTCTTGCTCACAATATCTTCCATAAAGCGTCTATGTCCTCTTTAAATTAATTTTCCCAAAAATCAAAGCAATGTTCCAAATTAAACAGTAAATCGCATCAATTGACTTGCATCCATAAAACACGCATGATAACCCTGAGACAACATTTCCACGAGTGGAATGCATTTTATTGAGGACAAGTTTATTTTCTCTCTGTAAACCTTTTTCAAGCTTGCAATTCTTTCTCACCGATGCCCATTCTTTGAATGGCATTTCTCTTCCTGCAAGAAATATTCGGCATTGAAATATTTCTCTACATTTAAAATTAATTTTCTTTCATTGATTCCATTTACACATCATATCTTATCCCTCCATATCAGCATAAAACCAGCTATTGACCTCCATATCAGTATAAAACCAGGTAGCTTAATGTCATCGCATGCCTCAGGTCAGAACCATTTCTGACGGTTCATCAATAAAGATCTTCATCAATAAAGATCAGGTTATGAAAGTATGCAGATAATTATGAACCAAATAATTGGCATGGGCATGGTGGCAGTTTAATCAACTTAGTTCAATCAACATAGAATTTAAAAAATCTGAAAATAATCTTGCAGGAAGAATCATTGCAGTAACATGTGGCAGACAGTCTGAGCCTGTCCAAACCAATGTCTCCAAATATAAAGCTTTGAATGGCCAGCAATTATTTTTCCAAGAAACTTTGAAGTCAAGCCAAATCTTCACCATACATTGAACCGAGTGACTGATTTGAGTTACTCTATTTCAACAGGAAAATTAAAGGACAGACGGAGAGAGAGAGAGACGGAGAGAGAGAGAGAGTGAGACAGAGAGAGAATCAGAGAGGCAGTGAGAGACAGAGAGAGAGACAGAGACAGAGACAGAGACAGAGACAGAGACAGAGACAGAGAGAGAGAGAGAGAGAGAGAGAGAGAGAGAGAGAGAGAGAGAGAGAGAGAGAGAGAGAGAGAGAGAGAGAGAGAGAGAGAGAGCGATAGATAGAGAGTATCTATTCGCTATCCATCTCTCTCTCGTCGCTCTTCTCTCTCTCAATCTCTCTCTCTCTCTCTCTCTCTGCCTCCTTTCCTCGCTCTCTACTCTCTCTCTCCTCTCTCTCGTCTCTCTAACTCCTCTCTCCACCCCCCCCCTCCTTCTCCTCCAACAGAGAGAAGACAGAGAGACGGAGACACAGAGAGAGAACATTAATTAATCTAGCAATGAGCAATGAAAGACTTGGCAGATTTCCTAAAGTTTCCTACAGTTTCCCATCCAAACTGCACAAGACATTCTTCCAAATCTGATATTTTCATTTGATGCAGCATCCGTTTCTGCAGTGATTCAGCAACCTACTCTTTCTATGCTGGCTTTCTATGTTCAGATGCATACAACTAATAATTAGCGGATGGAATTGAAAAATTGTTATTTACTGGAAAGGTCAACTCTGAGTCTCTCTCCTCAGCTGCGGTCAAACTCATTGAGTATTTCCAACGGCTCACTGTAGTTTAAATTTCCAGCACTCATGATATTTTACCCTTGTCATCATTAGCTTTTCCTTCTGCAGCTATGCTGTGATATAGCTAGTGGGAATCATTTTAAATTGACCACATTTAGGAATCATCCTCAGAGCAACTCTTACAATTGGACAGCCTCTGTACCTTTATTCAAATTTCCATGAAGCTCTTTTTTTTCCACCCAGTAATAAGCATTTACTGAGCCTCTTCCACACCCTTCTCAGAAAGGTATAGCGTGCTTTATAGTGAATTCTGAAGCACAGTCCCTGTTGTAATGCAGGAATCAGGACTGCAATGAAATGTTGATAGAGAATAAATATTGCCCTGGTCACCAGAGGTGAATGCCTTGCTATTTTCCTCTTGGAAATTGTGACACAGAAATACTTTAAATGCTTGTTTTTATTAGGTTTAACATCTCTCCTGATGATTTGCAAGCACTTCCTAAAGGCTGTACTGGAAGTTCAACATAAATTGTTTTATTGAGATCAAGTGTCCATTTGGGAATTGAACCTGTATCCTACTGTCTCAGAGGCAAATATGGTCCATGGCTGGAAGTGTATTGATGCAGATGAATTTCAGATGGGATAAACAAGGGTGGGGTAACCTATGACAATGGGATCCAAGCCTCATTGTATCTCAGGACAACAATACATTATAAACATTGTGAACACAGAAGATAACACAGTGCAGCCCAGGTCCTTCGGTCCACATAGTCCATGTCAAACACGATGCCGAGTTAAACTCATCACTTCCACCAGCATGTGATCCATATCCCTCCATTCCATCCATAACCATGTGCCTTTCTAAAAAACTTACCCAGCACACCTTTGTGAAATATAGACACAATATTGCCCTGCAATATAACTAATGGAATAACTACAGCTGGGAATGAGGACCATCAGAATCTTACTGGTCGCTATTTGCATTTTCCAAATAACTAATATATTGGCATTGTCTGAATCTTCCTCCTTCTCTTGTTTGGTAGCCCCCCCCCCCCCCCCACCGGGTCAGGGATGACTTGTTTGCAATCCAAGAGAGACACAAAATGCTGGAGTAACTCAGCGGGACAGGCAGCATCTCTGGAGAGAAGGATTGGGTGACATTTTAGGTCAAGACCCTTCTTCATCCATTATGGATGAGAGCTGATAGGGAAGATCATTTTTTTTCCTGATAAAAGATCGGAGCAACCAGTTGAAAACCCACTCTTAAACTAGTTTCCTCTCCCTTCACCTCTCACCATCTGAAAAGCGCACTCTGAATCATGATCTTAGATGATCCTCAGCAGAACGTTTCCTTTGCATTTGGGATTTCTTAAGGAACAAGCACACACCCTTCTCAGATTGCATGTACCACCCACATCTCCAATACACAAGCGCACACGCACACACACACACACACACCCCCCGCAAACCACAAATTCTGCGGAGACATTTGGTCAATTTACGTGTGAGCTTAAAGAACGTCTTTAGAAGGGTCTTGAACCGAAATGTCAAACGTTCCTTCTCTCCAGAGATGCAGCCTGTCCCGCTGAGTTACTCCAGCATTTTTGTCTATCTTCGATTTAAACCAGCATCTGTAGTTCTTTCCTCCACATTTTGTTTGCACTCCAGTGTAATTGGCTCTTGGGTGAGTAACAGGGCATAACTAGGACCCACAGTCTCTGCCACTGTAGCTTGACAAGCTGCTGCACTCCTTCCACCATTCATACTGGGTCTCTCTACTCATGAAAAAGGCATTGAAGAATTTCAATATCATCCTGAACACAACTTCTTCACTTTGAATCACCATGGCCCAGGGATTGTGAGAGATGGTGAGAACATTACACTTTAACCAACGATGCTCTGAGAACACCCTTGAATCCTTTCCTCTGGCCCCTCGGCAAAGTCTAGTCTTCTAGAGTGTGCCTGCTTCAGGAGTCTGTCTTCAAACTGCATGGCCTACCCTCTAGCATCAACTGTGTACAGTTAAGGGCCTGTCCCACGAGCATGCGACTCCATGTGGCAAGCGCGACCTAACGTGGTCGCTTGAGCCGTACGGTCTCGCGGGGCCGGTCCCACTTCGATCGCCAGAGCCGTGTGTAGTTGTGTGGAGCTGATCCCGACATCGCGCGGGGCTCCGAATAACTGACCATGTTCAAAAATTCCGCACGCCAACGGCCTGCTGGTCCGCAGCCACCTCGACACCGTACGCACCGCCTCGACGGGCGTGCGCAGCATCTTGACGCCGGACGCAGCGTCTTGACGGCGTACATCACACGCGAACTTCCCGCGGACATCGCTCGAACTTCACGTCACTCACTCGACCTCCGCGCGGCCCCCACTTCCGGTTTGGTCGCGCTCGCCGCATGCAGGCGCATGCTGGTGGGACCGGCCCTGTACGGGGATCACTCGACCTCCGCGCGGCCCCCGCTTCCGGTTTGGTCGCGCTTGCCGCATGCAAGTCGCACGCTCGGGGGACAGGCCCTTTAGTCTCAATTGCACTGAGAGAAGAAATGATCATCCCTATTTTTAAATCCTTTCTCTGCTTGAACCCATATCATTACAATACTCTTCTGCAGCCTTGCAGAACCTATGGCTGGGTTATGGGGAGAAGGCAGGAGAATGGGGTTGAGATGGAACAGTAGATCAGCCATGATTGAATGGCAGAGTAGACTTGAGGGGCCGAATGGACTAATTCTTCTCCTAGAACTAATGAACATGAGGATTCAAATCCATTATGGATGAGAGCTGATAGGGAAGAGCATTTTTTTTCCTGATAGAAGGATCGGAGCAACCAGTTGAAAACCCACTCTTAAACTAGTTTCCTCTCCCTTTAACTCTCACCATCTGAACAGCGCACTCTGAATCACGATCTTAGGTGATCCTCAGCACAACGTTTCCTCTTCCATCTGGAATTTCTTAAGGAACAAGCACACACCCTTCTCAGATTGCATGTACCATCCACATCTCCAATACACAAGCACACACGCCCAGACATACACCCCGCAAACCACAAAATCTATGGAGACATTTGGTCAATTTTCTTGTGAGCTTAAACATACCACTGCTCCAACAATCTAAAGTTACGACATAATTCTTGATTGCTTACTTCAGTGAAGTGGCAGTGCTATTGACCCATCTCATCTGTTCTTGGTTAAATAGTGTTATCAGAAAGCACACTCGCGAGCACATGCACACACAAACAGCCACCACACAGCCACTACAGGCACACACTGACACAGATACAGACATACAAAGACACAGACACACACACACACACAAAAACAATTTCAATCAGTGAAGCCAATTTACAGGTTTATCTTTAATTATTTTCTCAGAGCTATGACATCATTTGTGGAGTGTGAAGCTAAATGTAAGCGATTATATGAACATGCCATGCATCTGCCTCTGCACTTGACGCTAGTCCAATTTAAGACAGTGATTCTATTTACAGTTAATCCATTTGTGAATTTCTTGGCAGAAAAGCAAGAAAAATCATCTCTACAGGTCATTACATAATACTACAGGTTTGCCTTCAGGAACAGTTGAGTCAAACTGGGCATGGACCCTTTGGTTTTAAGATGATTCCAGAGAAAATGGAAAGCAATAAAGTGAAGGATTAAAAATCTGCTGAAGAAAGGTATTTGAAGCCGGCGTGATGGAGTTACAGCTCCTGAGACCAGGGTTCGATCCTGACTACGGGTGCTGTCTGTGCCGAGTTTGTACGTTCTCCTCGTGACCATGTGGGTTTTCTCCAGGTGCTCCGGTTTCCTCCCACATCCCAAAGACGTGCAGGTTTGTAGGTTAATTGGCTTGTGTGAATTGTCCCTAGTGTGTGTAGGATAGAGCTGGGGTACAGGGTGACCGTTGGCACGGACCCGATGGGCCGATGGGACTGTTTCCACGCTGTTTCTCTAAATCAAACTAAACTTAAAGTTACTCAACTACAGTGCGGTTCCTTTGTACATTCATGCCAGTGCTAGTACGTGGGCACTAGTGGGCATATTTCCGTGCTGGCTTTGAACAAGCTGTTGCATTTTCATTATGCAATGAATGGATAATTATTAGGGTAATTCAGAGCACAAATGATGTTGTCTGCCACAGTGTTATAGATGATGACAACTCTATGAAAAGAAATCAGTCAACCAGCATGGTTTGATTGATCTTGGCAACACATCACCAGAAATACATTAGAAAGCCCAATTACAATTTGAATCTATCACTCAAATGCTATATAATTTTAATAAATTAAAACGTCTGCATGTATCTTCGGGATAGAATACTTCAAAGTCATGATTTGATAACAGTCCCAACAATATATTCAATAGATAACTTGAATAACATGGAATGTCATTCTCATTGAGCCAAGGGATTGCAATCATTCAACGCGCTTTAACAAACAACCAAATTGTAATTCCTTCCAGAGTCAGGCACAGCCATGGGAAATTTATCAGCTTAAGACAATTAGCTGTGATAACAATATTTCCTGAGACGTGAACGTGCTTGGCTTGAAATGTTTGAAATGCAGCTAATTTACTCCAGAAGGTAGGCTTGTACGGTTATTGTACTCAACAGCAACAATTATAGCTGAGAAAGAAAACGGAGATCCTCAAAAGACTTTAATTTCATACAGAACCAATACACACAACTTTTAGGGAAGATAGACACTAAAAGCTGGAGTAACTCAGCGGAACAGGCAGCATCTCTGGAGAGATGATGTTTCGGGTCAAGACCCTTCTTCAGGCAGATCTCCCACTTGCTAAGCACTTTAATTCCCAGGTGGGCGAGGAAGCGTTTGTTGAGGGCGTGGATCTGGCGTCGAATGAAGTAAAGTCGGGATCCATTGCAGTTGTGGGTGAGTGAGGCCTGGAGCTCCGGGAGAGTCAGAGCGAGGGCCTGCTGGTGCCGGCCCATCGCAGCCAGTATAGAACGCCAGGCACGGAATGAGAACTCTTGCGAAAAGCAGAAGATCGACTGTCGTGTCCTGTAATCTGGGTTGGGTCGGCGCGACTCTTGTCAGCAGCGGCCTCTGCAGTCCGTCTGTTTTTTAATTGTTTTCTGTCTTGTCCTATGTAGTTTTTATTGTTTTTTTTGTCGGGGTATGTGTGTGAGGGTGGGGGAACTTTAAGGTCTTTCCCCTGCACGGGAGACCCGACCTTTTCTTTGTCGGGTCTCCATTGTCGTTGGGGCTGCAACGTGGAGCGGCCTCCAACAGGAATGACCTGGGGCTCCAGTCGCGGAGCTGCGGATTTACTCACCATCACGGAGCTGGCCGAGTCCGGAGCGGGTGGAGCTGTGGTGGAGCGCTGCTGTGACCCGACACCCGGAGATTCGGAAGCTCCTACTGCAGGTCTGTGGACAGTGATACCGGGAGCCCGCGGGTCCCTGGTGGGAGACCGCTTTTCGGGGCTTCCGCAATGGCGACTTCTCCCGCCCGAGTTGGGGGGTTGAAGATTATCTGGAGCGGGGCCTACATCACCGCCCCGCGCGGCTTGGAATGGCCGCGGGACTTTGTGAGTGTCCGCCGGGGCTCCAACACCAAGAGCCCGCCGGGGCTCCAACACCAAGACCCGGTGCGTGGCCTTGCATCACCCGGCGTGGCTTTAATGGCTGCTGGACATTTAACATCGCCCGCCGGGGGCTTTGACTCTGTCTTTGACTCTCACATGGGGGGGAGAGGGGAGTGCAGGGGAGAGATATGTTTAAGTTTTGCCTTCCATCACATTGAGGAGGACTCACTGTGATGGATGTTTATGTGAATTGAATTGTGTTGGTGTGTGTCTTGGTTCTTATTTTTATGGCTGCAGAAACCAAATTTCGTTTGAACCTCATCTGAGGTTCAAATGACAAATAAAAGGTATTGTATTGTATTGTCTGAACTGGGATGTCTGGAACTGGAGCTAAAATCTTCGAGGTAGAAGATGGAGGCACAAACAAGCACCGGGAAAACACGCGTGGCTGTGGTAGCGACACTGGGTTAAAACGCAACCGGGAGTTCAGTCTGAAGAAGGGTCTCGCCCCGAAACATCACCCATTCCTTCTCTCCAGAGATGCTGCCTGTCCCGCTGAGTTATTCCAGTATTTTGTGTCTATCTTCAGTTTAAACCATCATCTACAGTGCTTTCCTCCACACATCACTTAGGGAGGCAAGCACCACGTGTCAAAGAAAAGGCACCATTGGAATACATGAGGGGTACAGGACAAAATAAAACCAAAGAGGCAAAAAAATGTATAAACAAACAGAGAACTTGGAAACTGGGAGAGACACAACAAACCGCACAAGGTAACTAAACAGGTGGCAAGCATTACAAAAATAAGGTTAAAGTAAGTGGTAGGTACATGTGACAATAACGTACCATTGATCCATTGAATTGTATCAAAGTCAACAAGCCAAGTTTACTTTCACAGTATAAAAAGGGAAGCAAGGTGGTGATCAGGAGCAGAGTGGCAAACTGATTTTCATGCAAACTGAACATAAAGTAACAACAGACAAGTTAATTTGATATTTGCTTTGCCCTAGTATTTACAAAATAATTTATAAAAATAAAAAGTGAACAGCAATCTGGGCATCCAAAGGAACTCAGCAATGAATCAAGATGGGCCTGAGGGGCAAGGATCTCAAGAAGATTAACTTCAAAAAGTGACTGGAAAGGTGCAAATTCCCCAATACTTTCATACCAAAGTTTTTTTTTTAAATGCTACCTGGGAATACAACAGGATGAGCCATTTGTTCATTCCAATCATTCTCACAAGTTGAGAACAGTTCCTTCAAGCTGGAAAATTGTACATGCCATTATCCATTCCCTTGAGAAGAACCATGACAGGAGTAAAGCCAAGCCCCACAAAGCAGCCAGCCTTGCATCTGCTTTTGAGAAATTACTGAAGTCGATGATTAAGGAGATTGTGACAGACTGCCCTGAAAGTTTTTTAGCTGATCAGAGAGAGTCGCTATGGATTAGTAGGTTACGCCTGACAAGCCCCATTTAATATTTTCGAAGAGTTGATAATTGTGGTGAACGCCTTGTGGTGTTATTCTCATATCTTTTGTAAGTGCATCGAATCAAATTCCTCTGATCCGGCTGCAGGCTGAAGTCTGTAGCTCATGGAATTAAGGGCAACGCAAGGTCTCAGTTTTAGACCCTAAAGGGACAGGATAGAGTGATTTCTAAGCAGGAGGCAGAGCGGGCCTGAAGAGTTTTAGCGGTCCACATATCTCAATGGCTAAAGTGCCGTGAGCAAGTTTAAAAAAGCATTACAAAGGCTAATGGAATGCCAAGCCTGACGTATAGGATGCTGGCCTGCAAGAAACAAAAGTTCCAGCTTTGCAAAATCCTCATCAGAACATTACAGGAGTTACTGGGAACGACACCTTAGGAATGTCTGAATGTGTAGGAAGGAACTGCAGATGTTGGTTTAAACTGAAGATAGACACAAAAAGCTGGAGTGACTCAGCGTCTCTGGAGAGAAGGAATGGGTGACGTTTCGGGTCGAGACCCTTCTTCAGACTCAGGAGGGTCTTGACCGGAAACGTCACTCATTCCTTCTCTCGAGAGAGATGCTGCCTGTCCCGCTGAGTTACTCCAGCTTTTTGTGTCTACCTTAGGTACATCTACTTGGGGGAGGGTATTAGCAAGTGTGGGACTTGCAACATGGACTCGTAATACTGGACGCCCAAAGAAGGTAAGGGAGCAAAACTAGGCACAAATTGTTGTTTTCTCATGGAATTAATATCCACAGGAATGGGCAGCACAGACACTCGAGCTGGTAGAGCCGTGCCTCACAATGGCAGAGACCTGGGTTCAATCCTGACCTCGGGTGTTGTCTGTGTGGAGTTTGCACATTCTCCCAGTGGGTTTCTTCCGGTGAATTCAGTTTCAGTTTAGTTTAATGTCACGTGTACCGAGGTACAATGAAAAGCTTTTTGTTGCGTGCTAACCAGTCAGCAGAAAGACTATACATGATTCCAATCGATCCATTTATAATGTATAGATACATGAAGCTCCAGTTTCCTCCCACATCCAAACGTTGGGCAGATTTGTAGGTTAATTGGCCTCTGTAAATGCCCCTAGTGTAGAGAGAGTGGACGTAAAAGTGGGATTACATAGAATTGGTGTGAACGATGGTCGGCAAGGACTAAGTGGGCCGAAGGGCCTGTTTCCGTGCTGTATCTCTAAACTAGACAAAGAATGAATTGCATCATATTCTGGGGCATGTCAGTCACAAGAACAGTGTGAAAAGGAAAACAGTACTAGAATAAGGAACAATATGAAAGAGCATTTGATTACAGTTGTCAATATTGACAGCTATATATGAATCCATCACTCACATGAGATATAACTTTAAATGTATTCATTTGTCATGGATAGAATGCTGAAAAGGAATGATTTTCCTTTGCCTCAAAATTAAAGGAAGGAGATGACAAGGAATTTATTTAGTCAGAGGGTGGTGAATCTGTGGAGTTCTTTGCCATAGTGGGCTGTGGTGGCCAAGTCAGTGGATATATTTAAAGCAGAGATAGATAGATTCTTTATTAGTATGGGTGTCAGGGGTTATGGGGTGAAGGCAGGAGAATGGGATTAGGAGGGAGAGAAAGATCAGGCATGATTGAATGGTGGAGTAGGCTTGATGGGCCGAATGGTCTAATTCTTCCCCTATCACATGACCTTATGATTTGATAACAGTCCCTACAATAAATGTAATGGACAATTTGAACAACATTGGGTGTCATCCTTGTTAAGAAGGGAGAAGATAATGTTTCAGCTGATGGATATGGTGCTGCCACCACGCAGCTCCAAAAAACCTGGTCTGAGGTTAGAGTCATAAAGTCATAGAGTGATACAGCGTGAAAACAGGCCCTTCGTCCCAACCTGACCACAACGACCAACATGTCTCAGCTACACAAGTCGCACCTGCCTGCCCTTGGTCCATATCCCTCCAAGCCTGTCCAATCCATGTACGTTTCTAACTGTTTCTTAAATGTTGGGATAGTCCCAAACTCAACTACCCCCTCTGGCAGCTTGTTCTATACACCCACCACACTTTGTGTGAAAAGGTTAGCCCTCAGATTCCTATTAAATATTTTCCCCTTCACCTTAAACCTATGTCCTCTGGTCCTCGATTCCCCTACTCTGGGCAAGATACCCCCTCATCCTCCTGTGCTCCAAGGAATAGGGACCCAGCCTACTCAACCTCTCCCTATAGCTCACACCCTCTAGTCCTGGCAACCTTAAGTTAGGTTAACCCTAAGGTGCTGTCTCTGTGGAGTTTGCTGCCGGGTGAAGTGGCCATTATAAACTATCCTTCAGAGTGAAAAAATGCTGAAAGAATGAAAGGGGGAGTTGGTCATCATCATGAAGCATGTAGAGGTAAGGAGTGGGGGAGGCGGGGGGGGGGCTGATGGAATTATTCTGCTGGAGCAAATGGAAATAACAACCAGACATAATTTTCATCTTGTAATACTGTAATTATCCGCTTTATATAGACACCTAGCCCTGTACAATATAAAGCCGTCACATAAATTTCCTATAAATTGGAATTTTATTGCTATATATTAAACACAGTAATAACTGATCACATTTTTGTGTTAATTAATCAAATTGCAGTCCCCAAAATGATTTCAATAAATAGTAATTAAGTGGTTGATTATTCCAGCGTTTCAGCACTGATCACAACCTTACATCCACAGCAATTAATAGCATAATATTCTGAGGTGTATCAAATCACAAGATTTATTTAATTACCACTTGAAAATAGGAGTCAAATAAGAAATGGAAGGGACTGTACAGACTATGAATGCAAAGAAGTTTAAGTCAAGTTTGGACTGCACAGAGGAAATACACATAACATGAATAAACATTGACCTGCTGAGTTTAGATTTTGGACTTTAGAGATACAGCATGGAAACAGGCCCTTCGTCCCACCGAGTACTCGCCAAACAGCGATCGCCCTGTACATTAGAACTATCCTACACACTAGGGACAATTTACAATTGTAACCAAACCAATTAACCTACAAACCTGTGGACTACAACACTTTGGAGTGTGGGAGGAAACCGCAGCACCCGGAGAAAACTCACGTGGTCACAGGGCGAACGTAAAACTCCTTACAGACAGCAGCCACAGTCAGGATCGAACCCGGGTCTCCGGTGCTGTAAGGCAGGAACTCTGCCACTGCTTCACCGTGCCACCCCCCTTTGCTAACTTTGCTGAGTTACTCCAGCACTTTGTATCTTTCATGGTAGACCAGCATCTGCAGCTTCTTGTCTCTACATAAATAAACATGGTGAAATGCAAGCACATCCAGATACACAGGAGAGTGTTCAAACATAAACAGAGTCCCTCAGGGCTGAGGATTAGGTCATGAAAGATGAAGCCAATTTATTCACAATCTCTTTACCTTTCTTTCCCCTCAGCTTCCTATGCTCTCAGGGAAAACTAATTTCCAATCTAATCTGTCTTCCCTTATAACTCAAACTCTCCAGTCCTGGTGTCATACTCGTAATTCTTTTCTGCACTCTTTCCAGCTTAATGGCATCCTTTCAAGGTGACCAGGACTGGGCACAATACTACAAGTGTGGTCCCACCAACATGTAACGTGAGTTGTTTCCATGCTCTTGACTCTATGAGATCTGGTGGCATTCAAAGTTATGAATGGCTTTAATAAAATTGCAGAAGGGCTGATGATAAAGGACGTAGATTAATCAGCAAAAAAAAATTAAGGATTTTGTCTTCCAAAATATAAGTGCGCCAAATTGCTTGGATCTAGAACCCATTGCTGGAAAGAATGACGGAAACAACTTCAAAGGGGAACTGGATACAAATCTCTGAGTTGGCACAGATATGACAGGGTGAATATCTTCTTTTAGTGTTGCATCTTCAAATAGCTTTATAGAGCTAGTTCATTCATAAGTAAAACTTACTCCACTTGCCTTATTAACAGTGGTACGACTGTCAAGAAAAGCACAACATAACATAAAGGTCAGAGCCCCACGTGCCTGTTCTGTCATTCCATATGATCGTGGCTGTACTTTTTATCTCAGCAATACTTCCCTTCACAAACTATTTATATCGCAAACTATTCTAATATCCAGAAAAACCTATTCATCTACATCTTTATATTCAGCAACTTAACACTGACTAGGCTCTTGGGTAGAGAACTCCAATGATTCACCCACTTTCAGATGATGAGGTTTCTTCTCATCTCAGGCCTGATTGACCATCTCCTTATTTTGAGACTGACCCAGGTTTTGAACTCCCAGCCACAGGGGGTTTTGAACTCCCAGCCACAGGGGGCATGATTCTTTCATCGACCATTTTGAGCCATGTAAAACTTTTACTTGTTTCAATGAGATCACCCTCCCATTCTTCTAATCCTGATGAAGTATTGGCACGAGCTGCTTAATCATTTCTCCAAGGACAAATCCTTTAATCTTTGGGATCAATATGATGGTCATCATTACGCTGCCTCTCCTGCAGTGTGTCATCCTTTAAGCACAAAGACAAAACCTGCATACAATATTCCAGGTGCATCCTCATAGCTATCATCAGATAATTGCACTGATATTTCCTTTTAGTACATTACCAGTTGTTCACAAAAGGTCATCTTTGTTTTGCTCTGAAACATGAAATTAATTTTATCAATTTACATAAATATTAAGGCATTAAATTCACAGATCCTTGTGTATGACACTTTCCTTCTTTTATGCATACAAATCTGGAAGAATTTTCATTCCAAAGAGGAAGAAAGATTCTAGGGGGAGAAAGAGGTGACCGTGGCTGACAAGGGAAGTCAAGGACAGTATAAAACTAAAAGAGAAGGTGTTTAACATAGCAAAGATTAGTGTAAGCCAGAAGGTTGGGAAGCTTTTAAAGGATAGCAGAAGGTAATTAAAAAGGCAATATAGGGAAAAAATATGAAATACAAAAGTAAGATAGCCAATAATTTAAAAAAAAGAGGATAGCATGAGATTCTTCAGTTATGTAAAGAGTAAGTCAAGAGTGGACATTGGACCGCTGGAGAATGATGCTGGAGAAGTGATAATGGGGAATGAAGAAATGGCAGAGGAGTTGAATAACCTTTTTGCATCAGTCTTCATAGTGGAAGACCATCAGCGTGCCTGAAATTCAAGAGAATCAGGGGGTGGAAGTTAGAGGAGTGGCTATTACTAGGGAGAAGGTGCTTGGAAGGCCGAAAGGGCTGAAGGTGGATTAGTCACCTGGATCGGATGGACTGCACCCTAGGGTTCTGAAAAAGGTGGCTTTAGAGATTGTGGAAGCATTGATAGTTCGGCAACCTGGGCGTCCAGGAGCGGAAAAGGCTGCAAAAAATTGTAACCTCTGCCCAGTCCATCATCGGTTCTGACCTCCCTCCCATCGAGGGGATCTATCGCAGTCGCTGCCTCAAAAAGGCTGCCTGCATCAACAAGGACCCACACCATCCTGGCCACTCACTCATCTCTCCGCTGCCATCGGGTAGAAGGTACAGGAGCCTGAAATCTGCAACATCCAGATTCAGGAATAGCTACTTCCCCACAGCCATCAGACTATTAAACACAACTTCAAACAAACTCTGAACTATAACAGCCTATTGCACTTTAACTGTTTATTTATGTGTGTGTATATGCATATTATATATGCATATATATATATATATATATATATATTCTATGGTATATGGACACACTGATCTGATCTGTATTTATGCCTACAATATTCTGTTGTGCTGCAGCAAGCAAGAATGTCATTGTCATATCTGGGACACATGACAATAAACTCTCTCTTGACTCTCTAGAGATACAAGATACAAGATAGATTTATTCATCACATGTGCCAGATGGCACAGTGAAATGAAATTCCCATACAGCCATGCAACAAAAAAAGGGACACAACACACTATAGAATTTGACATAAAACATCCCCACACAGCAGAATAAGAGTTTCCCACTGTGTGGGAAGGCACCAAAGTCAGTCTCTTCCTCCATTGTTCCCCGTGGTCAGGGCCTCCCCGTGCCCTTCGCAGTTGCCGCTACGGGCGGCCCAATGTTCAGGACCGCTCGCTGGGGTGTTGCAAGTCCGGAGTCGGCGGCTTCCAAAGTCCGCAGGCCGCGCCGGGTGGGGACTGCTGCTGGAGACCCTCTGCAAGGCGCCCCAGGACCCCACGATGTTGTTCAGCGCCGCCCGCATTGGAAGCTCTCCGCACCAGAGCTCCACGATGTTGGAGCAGCGGCTCAACGCCTCGGAGCTCCAACCGGCGACCCAGGTAGGCATCGCCCGCTCCGCGGTGACTCCAGCGCTGCGCTGCCGCTGCAGCAGCCCTGGTCCGGTTCCCGGTCCCCGGCAGGAAAGGCCGCTCCGATCCAGCTGGTAGGCCGCAAGGTGGGGGGCGAGGACGCGACTCGGAGAAATAGTCGCGTCCCCGCCAGGAAGAGACTGGGAAACGGTTTCCCCCTTACCCTGCCCCCCTCCCCCACATAGAAAAGTAAAAGTTTCCCCCAACACAAGACTTTAGACCAACTAAAAATTTTAAAAAAGATAGAAATAACAGACAGGCTGTAGGTAGAGGCTGCTGCTAGTGCAGCGCCCCGAGTCACTAGAGACAGAAAAATTACCAATATTACCCCGCTGCACAAGAAGGGAGCACAGCAGAATAGTAGGAACTATAGTCCGGGTAGTCTGACTTCAATGTTTAGTAAGATTTTAGAGTCCATTAAAAAGGATGAGGTTATGGAGTACTTAGAAGTTCACGATAAAATAGGCTGAAGTTAGCATGTCTTTGTGAAGGGGAGGTCTTGCTTGATAAATTTGCTGCAATTCTTTGAAGAAGTAAATAGCAGGTCAGACAAAGCAGATTCAGTAGATGTTGTTTACTTAGATTTTCAGAAAGCCTGTGATAAGGTGCCACACGTTAGGCCGCCAATGAAGATGAGAGCCCACGGTATCAAAGGGCAGATACCAGCATGGATAGCAGGTTGGCTGGATGGCAGAAGGCAAAGAGTGGCAATAAAGGAGGCTTTTTCAGGTAGGCTGCACGTGATTAGTGGAGTTCCGCAGGGATCGGTATTGGGGCCGCTGCTCTTCACGTTGTATATTGCTGATTTGAACGAGGGGATTGAAGGCTTTGTGGCCAAGTTTGCGGATGATACGAAAATAGGTGGAGGGGGCAGGTAGTGTAGAGAGAGCAGGGACTCTGCAGAAGGACTTGGACAGGTTGGGAGAGTGGGTAGAGAAGTGGCAGATGGAATATAGTGTAGAAAAGTGTGCAGTCATGCATTTTGCGAATAGGAATAAAGGCCGAGACTATCTTCTGAATGGGGAGAGAATCCAGAAATTGGAGGTGCAATGGGACTTCGGATTGCTGGTGCAGCATTCTCAAAATGTTAATCTGCAAGTAGAATCGGTAGTAAAGAAAGAAAACTCAATGCTATCATTTATTTCGAGAGGGGCTGTCTCCAGAAACAGGAATACAATGTTGAGGCTCTATAAGGCACTGGAAAGACCGCATTTGGAATATTGTGAGCAATTTTGGGCACCATTTCTGAGGAAGGGTGTGCTGGCTCTGGAGAGGTTCCAAGGGAGGTTCAGAAGAATTATCCCAGGAATTAGTATGTTTAAGAAGGAACTACAGATGCTGGAAAATCAGAGGTAGACAAAGATGCTGGAGAAACTCAGCAGGTGGGTTTCTCCAGCATTTTTGTCTACCAAGAATTAGTATGGCTCTATATTCCCTGGAGTTTACAAAAATGAGGGAGGACCTCATTGAAACATACAGAACAGTGAAAGGCTTGGATAGAGTGCATGTGGAGACGATGTCTCCACTAGTGGAAGGGTCTAGGACTAGAGGGCACAGCCTCAGAATTAAAGGATTTTCTTTTAAGAAGGAGATGAGGAGAATTTTATTTAGTCAAAGGGTGGTGAATCTGTGGAATTCTTTGCCACTGAAGGCTGTGGAGGCCAAGTCAATGGATATTTCTAAGGCAGAGATAGATGGATTCTTGATTAGTATGGGTGTCGGCGCGACTCACTGTTGCAGCCTGTCTGTCTGTCTTTTTTTTTTTTTTTGTCTAGTTAAATGTAGTTGTTTGTGTTTTTTAATAGTGTTTTTAACTGTGTATATGTGGGGGGCGGGGGGGGGGGGGGGGGGGGGGGGAATGGGGAAACGTTTTAAAATCTCTTCCCTGTACGTGAGACCCGACCTTTTTCCTGTCGGGTCTCCGTTGTCGTTGGGGCCTAGCACCGTGGAGCGGCCTCCAGCCTGAACGACCTGGAGGCTGCAGTCACTGAGCCTGCGGAGCTGCGGACTTACCATCGTGGGGCTGGCCGGCATCGGAGCGTGGGGAGCGGTGGTGACTCGCTGCTGCGGCCCAACCACGTAGCTCGGAGGCTCCAGCTGCAGCCGCTGGTCCGGTGGACTGTCAGGGTATCGGGAGCTCGCGGGTCCGGGTGGAGAGACCGCTTTCCGGAGCTCCCGCAACGCGACTTCTCTAGTCCATGTCGCGGGGTTGGAACGACCCGGAGCGGGGCCGTTCATCGCCCGGCACGGCTTCATGGCCGTGGGACATTCCAGCGTCCGCCGGGGGCTCCAACTTTGTGACATTTAGACCGGGAGCCGGGCCGTACATTGCCCCGCGCGGCCTAAAATGGCCGTGGGACTTATCATCGCCCGCCTGGGGCTTCGACATCGGGAGAGAAATGGAGAACAGGGGAGAGAAAAGACTTTGCCTTCCATCACAGTGGGTTCACTGTGATGGATGTTTTTGTAAACTGAATTGTGTGTGTGTCTGTAGGATATTGTCTTTGTTTGTATGGCTGTGGAAACGGAGTTTCGTTTGAGCCTCACTAAGGTTCAAATGACATGTAATAAATATTGAGTATTGAGTGTCAGAGGTTATGGGGAGAAGGCAGGAGAATGGAGTTAGAAGGGAGAGATAGATCAGTCATGATTGAATGGCAGAGTAAACTTGATGGGCCGAATGGCCTAATACTACTACTATCAATTATGACCTTATGACCTTATTAACAAGGACGTTGTAGGCACTCTGTCCCTGTGCTGTGCTGATTTAATGTTTGTGCTGACCTAATTTTGGATACATTTCTTCCTCTGTAGTTTAGTTTAATTTTTAGATATAGCGTGGAAACAGGCCCTTTGACCCACCAAGTCTGTGCCGACCAGCGATCCCCACACACTAATGCTGTCCTACACACACAATAGGGATAAGTACCAAGCCAATTTGTCTATAGACAAGTATGTCTTTGGAGTGTGGGAGGAAACCGGAGATCCCGGAGAAAACCCACGCAGGTCACAGGGAGAAAGTACAAACTCCGTACAGAGAATGCTTATGCTGAAAGGCAGCAACTCTACCGCTGCGCGACTGTGCCGCAGGTTGTACTGTAGTTGTGTGTGGAATGGAGAACGCACCCAGTACGGGTAAGTTTCCCAGGAAATAATTTTTCTTCAAATTTTTTTTTAATTTTCTGAATATGATATATGATTTATAATAATTTCATTTCAAAGCACCAGTCAATTCCTCGTATTTGGAATGCAGTTGTTAGAAATCCATGCGGGCAGAGCACCAAGGCAAATTCCTTGTATATGAATACTTGGCCAATAAACTTATTCATTCATTCATAAGAGATAAGGAGATCCTTTTTCCCTGTGGCTATCAAACTGCACAACCCCTCCCCCATTCTGTCACGTGGTAGAGTGACTCCCTTCCCCCCCCCCCCCCCCCACCCCACCTCCTCCCCGATCTTTGCACATCCCAATCCTGGACTTTCCACTAGTCACTTTAATTTCATGTTTCAGGTATCTTGTTGTGTCTTATGACTTTTGGCAGACCAATTTCCCCCCTGGGATAGATATAGTTCCTATTTTCTATTATGTACCATATTGTAATAGAAAATGCTGAAAACATTTAAGTGGTCAGGCAGCATTCAGTTCTGTTGAAGGGCCCTTGTATTTGGAAGCAAGGTTTAAAATGGAACTTTATCCTGGGGAATTGAATCATTTATACAATGGACTGCATTTAACATCACTATAATATATCCAGCCAGTTCCAGTGCTCTCAGCATGAGATGATCTACAGTAACTGCTCCGGTGCTGTTCAAATAATGTTGCACTTTAATACATTTAAGAGGAAGGGAAACATGTCCTTGATATAATGTTTCCACCCTCTTTTGACAAACTCCTATCTTGCCAAAAACACATGCTAAAGGGTGATAATGGGTGCCTGTCATTTTGTTTTTGGCTTCTGAACCGTTCAATTATACATTTATTACAATGAAACAAACTTTTTAGTTCTGTGCAATTGAAACAAGAGATAAAAGGACAGCTAATCACACCATCTTAGCAAATTAGCAAATTCCACTCTTTACGACATTTGTTCTGTTGGAGAGGTTCTGGCAACCCATTCCGTAGCAAAGAGCAAATAGTCAGTCTAATTCCACATTGTCACTATGGCTACCAGGCTCATCAAAACTTAAATCTTCCTCATTATGCCATGGTTCCAGTTAATAAATGTTCCTCAAGTGTAAACTGAAAGCTGTTGACAACATTTTGAGTGGCTCCCTGTCAAAGCTAGCCCTTGATCTGAAAATGTAATGTTACCTCTTTCCGCTGGATTCACAGCAACTAATCACCCAAATGGATAAACAGAGGGTTATCAACTGAAAAATAGCTGAAGTGACAGGGGAGCGAGCACAAATAATGGATGTGCAGAGAAGTCACACAGTGACCACGACAAATCAAAAGGCTTCTTCTGTGTCCAGGACAGAAGTGTCCAATTGTTTGATGAGGAAAAACTCCGCTTCCCGAGAGAGAGAAAAAAAGGAATGTAGCTGTATTGTGTCACAGTTGCTCATTCAAAACGAGCAAAAATAAAACACCTGGATCATAAAGTACAAGCTTTTCATGATTTAACAATGCAGTACATTGAAATGCCAGACAAGAACAATTGCAATGTCAAACACAATCTGAGGAAAAATGTTGTGGTTTTAATCAACAGACTCTACAAATAATTATATGATGACATCCAGCAAAGAATCATTGAATGCCTGGAACCAAACAAAAGGAGCTACACGAAAGATCAGGAATATACAGTAGACCTTGACAAAAAAGGCAGGTCCTTTATATTGAAATAAGCATTTAAAAAATATGTGCTCATCCAAAAACCTTTTTGGGAAATCAGGCAACTTAGTAAATGTTGTCATGGGATAAATTGTTGATTGTGGAAACTTCAATCATCTATTTGAAATGCAAGATTTTGAAGAACATACTGGGAACAGATACTCTGAGATCAAAAGAGGCAAAGACTGCAGGATGTTTAGTCCATTCTTAAAATCGGAAAGCTGATCAAACAGAACAATTGCGTGTTTAAGGACATTTAACAGAACACAATGGAGAGCATCCATCAGTGTTGGCATCATTGATGATCATCTGCTAATTGGACCATATATCTGATATTTGATGCTGTGGGCATGGAAAAAGTAAAGCCCCTGTCCCACTTTCTCGAGCTACCACGAATTCTCCCGAGTTTTCCCCTTGATTCTAACTCAGAGAATTACGGTAATAGCCAGTCGTAGGTACTCGGGGCTATTTTTTTTACTCGTGGACATTTTTCAACATGCTGAAAAAACGTCCCGACTTACCTGATGCCCCGAGTACCTACAGCTGCATTACGAGCCGTGACGAAATATCTACAGATTCCTACGGCCTCCTACGGACTCGCTACGGACATTCTCCGAGTTTGAATCAAGGGGAAAACGCGGGAGAATTCGTTAGTAACTCAGGAAAGTGGGACAGGGGCTTAAATGCACTCAATAAACATAAGTTGGATCTTTCCAGCATGTTCAATTAAACTCAACATGGATTTATTTTTCTGTTGGTTCCCATGAATTTTTTATTTCCAGTGGACATTTTATTTCTAGTGTAGTTTTGGAGGCCGATGTTAAATAAAAGTTTCAAGGGCATTGCCCTGGATACAATAATCTCCAGCTGCATCCTGCCATTCTAATGTTGGGTAACTGCATCAACTCACTCTTGATTAACACAACTAAGGCAACGCTCTCAGGCTTGGATTAAGACATTCTAAGTCTGTTTGATGCCACACAAGTGCCATGCAATACCCAACACCTGGAAAGTGTTATTTTTTTTAAACCATTTATAAAGCATTGTCATTAACTAGAATATCAAGTGGTCAAACTAAATAAATACTATGAACACAATACAAGTCAAAGACTCTGGAGTAAAGGAATAGGTGATTGAGTAGGGTCTCGACCCAAAATGTCACCTATTCGTTTTCTCCAGAGATGTTGCCTGACCCACTGAGTTATACCAGCATTTTGTGCTTATCTTGAGTGTAAACCAGCATCTGCAGTTCCTTCCTACACAAGGTAAAGACTGGCAGTTCTGTGGCAAATGGCTCTCCCAAATCAATCTACTATTCTGCAAGACCAATGTCAGTGTTGGAATATTCTCTTATCTCCTTCTTCTTCTTCTTTTCATGTCTTTGAAGCTAGTTGGCTATATGACAGTTTCCCATTCCTTTACACAGTCCTTTGCGTTTTTATTGAACACTGCAAGATCCTTTGGGCTGCACTGGTTGGGTAGTAGGGGGCAGACAAGGCAGTGCTGCATTGTATGGTCCTCTTCTCCACATTCACAGGTGGTTTGACCAGTTTCATAGCCCCATCTGGCCATGGCAGCTTTTGATCGCCCTGTTCCTGTTCTTAGGCGGTTGAGCGTCTTCCACTGGACCCATGGTGCTTCTGAGCCCGGAGGGAGGGCTTCAGAAGGAGGGATACCCATGTCAGTAGGAGGGGGTTCGTCCTCAAGCCTTTTTGTCCATAGTTGGAGTCTCCTGAATGAGTAATAGCCCTGTCCCAAGGTACGAGTTCATTCCAAGAACTCTCCCGAGTTTAAAAAAAATCAAACTGTTTCCTACAACCTACAAACTGTCCAATCAACAGATGCAACCTGACACATTTAAACCAACTGCATCTACCAAGCCCTTGATTTTAATAAGGACAAATGCACCCAATGCCTGGTAATTGTGAGTATGCCCAAGGTAGAAATGTAACCCTCAGATCTCCATTAAATCTCCTCCCTCTCACCTTAAACCTCTGCATTCTAATTTTAGCCATTCCCACATGAGAAACAAGACAGTGGTTATCTATCCTATCTTACTAAACAACTTGGTGAATATCTTCATTGGCCCGCAGAGATTCACAGTAGTAGATTCACAGTTCCTTCAAGGGTTGTTGCAGTGAGACAAGCATTAAAACGGCAGAAAGTACAGGAAATACACAAGGAACTGCAGATGCTGGAATTTTGAGCAAAACACAAAGTAACTGAAGTGTCTCTGTAGATCAGTTAGCATCAGTTGGGCGACACAGTGACACAGCAGTAAGGTTGCTGCCTTACAGCACCAGAGCCCTGGGTTTGATCCTGTCTACAGGTGCTGTGGTATGGAGTTGGTACGTTCTCCCTGTGACCGCGTGTGTTTTCTCTGGGTGCTCTGGTTTCCTCCCACTCTCCAAAGACGTACAGGTTTGTAGGTTAATTGGCTTTGGTTCAGAAACCTGCAAATTGCCCCGAGTGTGTGGGATAGTGCTAGTGTATGGTGTGATCGCTGGTCGACACAGACTCCTTGGGCGGCAGGGCCTGTTCCCGCCCTGTATCTCGAAACACTAAACTCAAAATCAGTGGTGGTAATGGATAGGAGATATTTTGGGTCGGATTCCCTTCCTCAATATGAAGAAGAGTCCTGACCTTAAACGTTGCATAGATATCTCCTCCACAGATGCTGCCTGACCCATTGAGTTACTTCACACTTTGGGTTTTGCTCAGGAAATAAACAGCAGCTGACAAACCCTGTAAGCGATTGACTTGTCATGAGTCCTGAACAGAGAAAAAATGACTGAGGGGCGAGATTGGAGAAAAGTGGAGGGGGTGAGTCACACACACTGTGCTTGCTTGGAGCGAGAGCACACTTATGAACATCCGACAGACAAACAACGAGAGAAGGATAGAGGCAGAGGCTGCCTGCTGTTCAATCTAATTATAAATCTCTAGCTGTGGCTAACATAGTAAAGATTTCCCCCTTAATATTCAAACATGTTTACAAAGATGATTGAAGGACTGTCAGTAAATAGAAGGTTTTGACAGAAAAATTGTAGTCAGGTACAGGGTGGCACTCTCCCACTACTGGTGGATCTGTTTCACAACACCAGAGATCCAGGTTCAATCCCGGCCTCCAGTGCTGTCTGTGGGTGGAGTTTGCGCGTTCAACTTTTAGTTTAGTTTTGAGCTAGGGCGGGGAGACAGGCCTTTCGGCCCACCGAGTCTGCACCAACCAGCAATCCCTGCAGACCGACACGATCCTACACACACTAGGGACAATTTGCAATACCTAAGCCGATTAATCCGCAAACATGCACGTCTTTGGAGTGTGGGAGGAAACCCACGCGGTCATGGGGAGAAAGTCCAAGCTCCTTACAGACATCACCCATAGTCAGGATCGAACCCGGGACTCTGGCGCTGTAAGGCAGCGACTCTACCACTACACCACCTGGCCACCTGAAGGTCTGTAGGTTAATAGGCTATTGTAAATTGTCCGCAGTGCGTAGGATAGAGCTTGTGTATGGGTAAACCTATGAGCATATGGGTTTCCCCCAGGTGCGTGGCTTTCCTCACACAGATGTGGGTTATTTGGCCACTGTAAATTGTCCCGAATATGGTGGAAACTGGATGGGGTGGGAATGTGAGGAGAATAAAATAAATGAGTGTAGGATTAGAGTAGGAACAGTAGTTTGATGGTCAGCATGGTGGACCTGTTGCTGTGTTATTAGACTCTGTCCACGCTGACCAGCGATCACCTCATACACTAGTTCCATCCTACACGCTGAGGGCTATTTACAGATGCCAATTAACTTACAAACCTGAACGTCTTTGGAATGTGGGTGGAAACGGGAGCACCCCAAGAAACCCATACGGTCACAGGGAGAATGTGCAAACTCCACACAGACAGTGCCTCTTGTCAGGATCAAACCCAGGTCTCTGAAATAGCACATATTAATATTTGATACTTTCCTCTTCTTTGCACATGCAATGCACAATTTGTATTTTTGTCCATCAACTTCCCAAGCCCATAGTTACTTAATCTAATGTTCTGCCAAGACTCTCGATCATAGCTGATCCACTGTGGGCAGTATGGCATCTGGACATCACCACCTCACTGTTCCACTCAACAGCTAGGCCCATGCCTGTCTGAGGCGAGGATGAAATTACAGCAGTGCTTTAATTAGAAGATGTAAAAGAAATGCCAAACAGGGGGAAAAAAGTACAATATGAGGCCAACGTAAAATAAAATGAAAGTAAACTGAGATGTGGAGACTCTTTAAGTTGTAGCAAATGCTCTTGTGTGAATGAAAGGAGGCAATTTTCATGGACTGGAAAAGGCAAACTTAAAACCTCAGAATCCAAACTCAAAACCCACATATAATTCTGAAAGTTCTTCAGTTAAGCTGGTAATTGTTAGAATATGCTTCTTATTACTTTGAAGCCGCCGGGGACAAAACAGGACCATCATTTAATTCCAGATGAAGCAAATTCAAAGATATTTAAGTAAAGAAGCTATCGGTTTCATCCAGATTACATTAGTTTGTAAACTAAAACCACTGCGGAAAATTAGCAAGAGGTGACAACATTGCATCTTTCCGATGTGGTGCCCTCTGACGAATTAGCCTTTCTTGCATTTGCATCTGTGTTTCTAATGATCAAGAAGCAGGCTTCTTTACCCCAATCTTTGATCGCCGATCTCAAGTGGCTGGTGGAAAGAGCAAGAGAGAAATACTTGGAGGGGCGGATGCTACTCAAACTGCAGAGCATCTTGGACAATACAGCTCGCCCCGTCAATGACACATTGGGCAACCTGAGGAGCACCTTCAGCAACAGACTGATTCCGTCAAGATGCAGCACAGATCGCCACAGGAGATCCTTCTTCCTATGGCTATCAAACTGTATAACTCCTCCCCCTTCTGTTGTAGGGTAAACTGACTCCCCTCCCCCTCCCCCCCCCAATCTTTGCACATCCCCAATCCTTTCCACTCGTCACTTTAATTTCATGTTTCATGTATCTTGTGTTTTTATGTCTGTTCGCAGATCAGTTTCCCTCCTGGGATAAATAAAGTTCTATCGTATCGTATCGTATACTGTTGAAGGTTTGTGTTTTAGATACTTCCATGATGTAAAATGGCAGTGCAGTGGTGCAGTGATAAGTACTTTTGCCTCACAACCTCCAGAGGCCTGGTTCAATCTTAAACTTAAATCCTAGAAAGGAGATGAGGAGGAGTTTAGAATAAAGTTCTATTGTATTGTATTACCGAGCTCAGGGCAACAACTTTACTACACTAAGTTTGCCATTATTTTAATGAACAGAACATCCATTTGTAAAAACCAGGCACAAGCATCACACTTACCTTTGTGACATTATCTTATAGGCATCTGGCAAGAAGCATCGGATGTTTTCCATCTGGGCTTGGTCAGCATCGCAGATTTTATCATCAGTCCTTCCATAATTAGCACTTTCAATCATAATGACATCAGTTCCAGGGCAGCGAAGTTCAATTGGGTAGCTCTCACAGGACAGTTCCCTTCTCACCACAGCCATTGGCACCGGAGCTCGGCTAAAGGCTGCAAGGCAAAGCGGATGAAAGGTTAGTGAGGCACATTTCTAATGTTCTAACCTGAAGAAGATAAAGCAGACCACAATCTCACACTTCATAAACTCAAAAGATAGATGTAAAACGCTGGAGTAACTCAGCGAGTCAGGTAGCATCTCTGGAGAAAAGGAATAAGTGACATTTTGGGTTGAGATCCTTCTTCAGACCCTCAACCAAATATGTCACATATTATTTTCCTACAGAGATGCTGCCTGACCTGCTGAATTATTCCAGCACTTTGTGTCTATATTTGGTGGTTCCTCCTTATTCATCATAAACTCAGTTGTGTTGATCTGACCACCTTTCGACGTTCCTCTTCACTTCCTCCAAGATTCAGCGAGTTACCTGAGCTGTTTTTCACCTCACCTTGAAACCCTTTCTGTTAGATCGGGCATCATTGTAAATCCTCCACAAATATTTTTGCTCCATTCTTTAAAACCGTCCCCCAAATCCTCACACACTAGAACTTTGAAGACTAATGGGCCTGTCCCACTTAGGCGATTTTTTTGGGTGACTACAGGCGACTGACACAAAGTTTTCAACATGTTGAAAATTTTTTGGCGACAGTGGCGACAATTTTTGCTGTCGGAGGTTGTCGTAGGTTGACGTAGGTGTTATCGTAGGTTGTCGGAGGTGAATTCCATTAAAATTAGTCTCTGGCAGTCGCCTGAAAGAGTCACCTAAGTGGGACAGGCCCATAAATTCAAGTTCAAGTTACATTTATTGTCACATGCAACAATTGGTACAGTGAGATTTGAGTTACCATACAGCCATACGAATAAAAAAGAACGCAATACATGATAAAGTTACATAAGGGCCGTTGATGTAAGGGAAGTTTCCTGTCAAGTTGCACACATTCCTGATTTGGTAAATACACCCCCATTGCTGGATCTACCACAACAACTTTTAAGATGCAGAGAAAGGAGGGTGAAGGGAAGGTAGGGCGGTAGGCAGCGAAGCTTGAATAATGGAGGGGCGTTGGTGCACGTCAAAACGAAACGTTAACTCAACCAATAATGAACCGCAGCATGTTTATAGAAGGGGTAAAAGTGAGAGCAGCAAATCATTATTTGAAATTGACGAACCGAACATTGCGACCGGAATGCTGTTACAAGTTTGATCAAAGGATGAGGTTCAGTTCATGGAGCGTCACTACAAGAGTCTACGGACATGTGGTCATAGTCGGCATAGGACAAGAATTATAACATTACAGGTAACTGGTAGTTTTGGACATCATTCGCTTGGGGTCACAGGTTGCCTCTGGAGTGTATGCAGCTTTGCGAGATGCGATGGCAACGCTCAAAAATGAGATCCGATCCATATAAAACCCATTTGATCCAGGAAAGAGTTGGAAGGATCTTGGACTCTTGGCAGATAAGGAAGTAGGCAGTCGCTCCACCTCCTACAGCTTTGGACCAAGTGACGGTGTGAAAAGGAGAGAATGTGGTGGAGAATCAGGTCACTCCCTCTTCTCCCCTCTCCCATCAGGCAAGCAGTACTGATATTTGAAAAGGCACACCTCCAGATTCATGGACACAGTCTTCCCAGCTGTTAGCAAACAACTGAATCATCCTCCACCTGGTACCGACCTCCCATCTACCTCATTGGAGGGCTTTGAATTTTCAATAATCAGACTTTATTTTGTAAAAGATGTTATACCCTTTATCTGGACCCTGTTGACGGCTTGATTGTAATCACATATAATCTATTCCTAACTGGTTAGCATGCAACAAAAGCTTTTCACTGTACCTTGGTACACGTGGCAATAATAAACTGAACTAAACTAAAGGAGGAAACTAAACAATCATTTAAGGGAGGGTCCCTTCATCATCATCATTGGCGGTCACTCGAAATGAGTATGACTGCCCACTCCATAGGGGCGTCTACTTGTGGGTCTGCAGATGTCTGTAGAGGCTGATCCGCGATCTACACACCTTGGTGCAACGTGGGCAGTGGAGACTGGAGGTGGTTGGTAGTCGAAATCCACCTAACACCGTCCTTTAAGATGCAGAAGGGAATATGAAGTGTTGGTGACCATCCTCAGGAAGGGCTGGTGATGGGGGAAGATGATCCATTGAATCTGAAGGCTGATAAGATGGGAGGGTACAGACAAGGAGACATCTCTCAAAGCTCAGTGAGGACGAGGTTTTCATTTCAAACCCCTTGACCACCACCTTTTATATTCCATCGCCTCTTCTGTCATTCAATTGCCCCTGCCACCCTCTTCCAAACTCTTTCCTCTTTTTACATTTTGCTTTATCTGCCCCTTGAAACAAATCGGATGACAAGTTGTCACCATGAAAGTTCAACTCTCGTTCTTTCCCCCTCCTTATTGCTTGACGTACTTGAGTATTCCCAGCATTTCTAATTGCAAACTGGATTTACAGTGTTTTGCTTTTGGATTAATATCGCTCAACAATAAAGTCAATGGCATTTAACCAAGGGTCCAAGCCACCAACAACATAGTGATCTGTTATATTAAAAAAAAATAAGATAGCAGCATAATTAAGTTTTGTAGGATGATTTGAACTTTTTGGGCGCATAATGTCTATTTTTATTTCTATATTGCTCTCCCTTTAGCTTAACAGGGAGTAAATTCACTCAGGGAATAAAACAGATCATTAACCTCAACATATCCATTCCGCATCTAACAGAATTGGTAAAAATTGCAAAACAATGTCTTTTGCATTTCTGTCCAACAAGCCCCAAGCAGCTGATTGCTAATTCAATCAAGGCACCTCACACAACAGCAAATGACATTATATAATTCTTGTGAAAAAAATCAATGAAAAGCACTTATATTTGAAATGCAAGTTTGACCCATTGCATACAATCTGTTCTTTCAGCACTCATTAATAAAGAAAGCAGACAGTCTATGATACAGTAATACCAATCGTTTCATAATCCACTTTTATAGTTAGACATAATCTAATTGGATTACTAAATAAAATGTCAGAGTTGCATTCAAGTAAATATAAAAAACAAATTCTCATCACGTTGCAACATCTTAACAGGATGCTCGATGTCTAAATAACATAAATGGCTAAATTATCACTAACAATATCTCCACAGAAGGAATACTTCAATACTTTCACCCCTCAGTCTCAACATTCAACATATTATCCTGCGACATTTCCGTCACCTCCAGAGTGATCCCACCACTAATCACATCTTCCCATCTCCATCTCTTTCCACCTTCCGCCCAAACCACTCCCTCCACAACTCCTTGCTTCACTCATGCCTTCCCACCCAAACTACCCCCTCCCCGGGTACGTTCCCCTGCAACCGCAGGAGATGTAACACCTGTCCCTATACCCCCCCCCCCCTCGACTCCATCCAGGGACCCTGACGGTCCTTCCAGGTGAGACAGAGGTTCACGCCCACCTCCTCTAACCTCATCTACTGCACCCGGTGTTCCCAATGTGTACATCGGCGAAACCAAGCGACTCGGCGACTGTTTCGCTGATCACTTACACTCCATCTTTTAGGCCCACGGAATCTTTCAGTTGCCAACCATTTTAAATTTGCCTTCACATTCCCACACTGCCATTTCTGTCCTTGGCCTCCTCCGTTGCCAGGGTGAGGCTGCATACAAAATGCAAACAGCACCTCATATCCAGCTTGGCAAACTTACACCCCAGCAGTATGAACATTGAATATTCTAATTTTAAGTAACTTCTACGTACACACCCCTCCCCCGTCCACCCAACCACCCTCGTCGTTTTACCAATTCCACAGTTCTCCACATTGTTTCCCTCTTGAGATCACAACTTCCCAAGCCAACAATGGATCGAACAGGCACCAACCACCCTGCCTGAGGTAATTTGTGGCCTGTCCTGATTAGTCTTAGTCTATTCCCACCTCCAGCTCTTCACCCACCATCCCATCCCCACCTCAACTTTCAGTCTGATGAAGGGCCTCATCCCTAAACGTCACCAGAGATGCTGTCTGACCCGCCGAGTTCCTTCAGTACTTTGTGTCCATGTTCGGTATAAGCCAGCATCTGCAACTCTTTATTTCTTTGTTTACAAATTCACGTCGCACCTGACTTATTGGGGTAAAGATTCAACAACTCATTCCTCTGAGCCAATGGTTGAGTTTGTGAAATGAGAACTTGGTTTCCTGGTCCTCCAAAATATTCCAAATGGAATTTAAACTGGAGGTGGTTGATAAAAAACCTTAGGAAAAAGAAGCAGGTACATTGACCATGGAAGAGTACACAAATGAGATTCACATTATGCATTACAAAAGCATATTACTTCACTGCAAAGCTGCTTTTAATGGGCTAAAATAAAAATGGCCATAAAACCCCAATAAGTGAGCAGCATTTGAATTGTGTTTGAATGGCGGAGTAGGCTTGATGGGCTGAATGGCCTAATTTGGTTCCTATGTCTTATAGAAGCAGGAGTAGGCTAACTTGCCAGCTGAGCCCCTTCTGCCATTTAGGAATAGGAGTACTTTATTGTTGCACGTGACAAAGCACAGTGAGAATCTTTGCTTGTGTACACAATGTATACAGATAACAGCCACCTACGGCGCTGATAAAGTTACAAAGCACGGCAGCTCCCCCTTTTGTCCCACCCCCCCAAACAGTTCCCCCACGCCGGGTCCCCATTGACCCCCCCCCCAAAATTGTTCTTCCCCCCTCCTCCCTCACGGCAGTCCCTCCCCCCCCCCCCCCAAGCCAGATCCTCCATTGTTCTTCCCCTCCCCCCTCACAGTGGTCCTCCATGCTCTCATAGACCCGCAGCACCTCGATAAAGACTCCCGGTCGTATACCTAGTCCACAGCCGCGGGAAGCCGTCGGGAAGCCTTCGTCAACATCATGGCTAATAATTCCTGCATATTCCTGCACCACAATTCCTTTACTATCCAGAAATCAATCTGTCAGCCCTTTTCCCCCCTCTTTGATTCACCAACCCCTTCAGTTGTAGGTTATCCCTTGTTCACAGGAGAAGGACAAAACTACACACCAACAACATTGCTGTTGCTGTAATAATTTCATTATACACGGACAACATTGTTGAGATGCATTTTATTTTGTCGCTGACGAGGAATATTTCACTGATCACAATCCTACATTAAAGCAGATCACTGTTCAAGAAATAGCTGGAGGATTTGTTTCCGAGAGCTGTGGGCTGTACGTGGCAAAAGCAAATGCTTAATTTGGAAGCCAAGAGAAAATCCACTTTCCCTTAATCGCACGACTTTTTGGAAATCTACATGGATGATGCTCTGGTAAGTGTCATAGTCATAGAGTGATACTAGGTATGTTGCAAAGCCTACCTGAAGCGTCGCTTAAAATCTGTCGCTGCGGGTGTGCGCGATTTTGGCGCTGTTTAGAGGGGGCGGGTTTAAAACGCGATTTTCTCTAAGCTGTTCCAATCGAAAATGTTCAGCCTAGTTAATTATTAACGAAAAATCGCTGGAAGACCCCGTCGCAAAAGCTATTATTAGGTTTAAAGGCCTTGAATAATAGTTATAGTAGTTTAAAAATCAATCTCTAAACCCGCGACCGCCAGCAACCGCAGGGTCTCATAAAGCAAACCATAGAAGGTAGGCTGTATATTTTTACATTAAAAAGGGCTTCTAAAGATCCCTTTATACAAAGTTTAATATTGCGAGAAGCTCATTTTGGGCCCATTATATCCCGCAGTATTTTTCTCGGCATTTGAGGGTACAAATCTACCGCAATGTGAACGTTCTAAACCAGCGCGTTCCACAGGGACCCACTAGAAAGCTGATTTAAAATGGACATTTATTTACAGCAATTAAACACTAAATTCCTTCCAATTGGCCTATAAATTAATGTAAATGAGATTTAAAAATCATGTTTTATTGTGAATTATTTGTGAATATTATTTGGACATTTAGGCTATTTAAAAATGTTAATCATTTATTAAGAAATGGATAGATGTTTAGATCTAGTAATTGAAGTCTGAAATTAGCTACAATTAGGTAACTAACTAATTATATGCTTTAATTTCAGGTCATCCAAGTAAGATTATTTTATATTTGTTTCAGAATGCTTCAATCTATGATAACTGAAAATTTCATTCAGTTCTCTTAATTTTTAAGAAAGTTATGGGCTTTTGACTGTTCACGATCACAGCTTTTTTGTTATGTCCATAGAAAATCAATAGGGAACAAGATGCTCATTTCCCAGTATGAAAATGGCCATAACTTTTTAAATACTTGAGATATGAAAGTGAATTAGGTGTCAAATTAAACTTATTTTTATGCTTTATCTGATGGGATAAATTACAGACTTGATTTTTAAAATCTCAAAATTTTGTAACATTGCTAGTGATACAGTGTGGAAACAGGCCCTTCAGTCCAACTTGCCCACACCAGCCAACATGTCCCAGCTACACTGGTCCCACTAGTCAAATGGAGACTTTCCAAGAGTCGGAACCAATGTGAGAATGTATTTATAAACAAAACTGCTGCGTCCTGGATACTGATCTGAGCACATCTGTAATAGAACTGGGCAACGCACCAGTAATTTCATGCCTGTGATAAATCAGCAGGTCTCTTCATACAAGCCAAATCCTGGGATGTATACACTGTACAGTGCAGTGAACAAGTTCAGAGTTCAGTTTGAGATTTGTATGTTCATTTACAGGATTGGAACTATGCCTACATGGAATGTGGAGGAACACTGTTTTAATCACTTACAGACAATCCGAGCCAGGCTTCACTGTGAGCAGAACAGCAAAAATAATCATGTTTGACGTTATTTGAGGAGAGGGCAGTATGATGGCACAGCGGTAGAATTGCTGCCTTATGGCGCTTGCAGCACCAGAGACCCAGGTTCAATCCCAACTACGGGTGCTGTCTGTACTGAAATTGTACGTTCTCCCCGTGACTGTGTGAGTTTCCTCCAAATTCTTTGGTCTCCTTCCACACTCCAAAGACGTATAATGTCACCTTGCATAATTTTTCACTGTATCTCATTCTCCATCATAAATCCTTACCAATACCAATCGATAGGAAGACTGGATTAGTGATATTGTTACTTGAGGCATGTGCTTTTTTGGGTCTGAAATGTTGAGGTTCATGTGCATCAAGCTCTCAGAGCTAAAGGAGATCTTATTGATGGTTGCTAATGTAATAACATAGAGTGCCACTGGACAGAAGTTATGAACAATTCTGCCTACTTATAAGAGGTCCTCTCAGAGTCAACACATGTCAAACAGTAAACTCAAACATGTCAGTCAAACTCTTTATATGAATTCAGATTTTGCTAACTTTGTTTTCTGCAGGCTGCCATTAATTTGCGTTAATAAAATTGTTCAATTATCTTGCTGCGAGTCCCATTTAAAGATTCAGCATCATTCTTTCAGAAAGGTGAAAACCATTGAAGTTTGCAACAATATGTAGCAGCAAACAAGCAAATTGTCATTTGAAAACAATGCCTCACCTCAATAACGTGCTCATTACTGATCCAAATCGAAACTGCTAATTGTGTCCGAGCCATAAAGTTATAAGTGATAGAAGCAGAATTAGGCCATTCGGCCCATCAAGTCTACTTCGCCATTCAATCATGGCTGATCTATCTCTCCCTCCTAACTCCATTCTCCTGCCTTCTCTCCATAATCCCTGACACCAGTACTAATCAAGCTAACCCGCACTAGCCATGAAGAATGGCCAAAGATTGGGGCATAAGTCTTCAATAAAATGCACATAACCTTACTAAAAAAAAAAGCATTCCCTTGTCCAAATATTTAACAGAGAATTGTGTTCCTGACAATTCTGAATACATTACGTCCAACCAAATTGTTAAACATGGTAACTAGCAAGTTTTACAGTAATATAAAATGCACTGTTACCATAAAAGAATGTGATAAAAAAAAAGCCACACAACAGAACAATGAGAAAAGAACCACCATTGACAATTTTCCAGGGCTGGGAATTAAATATTGCAGAATATAACACAGAGGAAACGGGGAAATTGAAGTAGACGTGGACGTTGGAAATGTAAGCAGCCACACTTGTGGAAATGGGAGCAAAACTGCTCCTTGGGTTGCAGAGGGAGTCAGCATTTTGTGCAGGAATGAAGATTGTAGAAAGTGGTGAACACTGCCCAGTCCATCACGGTTATTGAAGGGATCTACACAAGCCGTTGCTTCAAAATGTCAGCCAGCATCATCAGAGACTCACACCATCCTGGACACGCTCTCATTTTACTCATGCCATCAGGTAGAAGGTCGAGGAACCTGAAAACTGTAACGACCAGACTCAGGGGCAGCTTCATCCCTGCAAATATGGCAATTAAACACCTCCAAACAGGTTCTGGAATGTACAGACTTGAGGACATCATTTTGCACTGTTATTTTCTATTTTTACGACCGTTTATATATTACTGCAGATGCTGGTTTAAACCAAAGATCAGACACAAAAAGCTGGAGTAACTCAGAGATAGGCAGCATCACTAGAGAGAAGGAATGGGTGACATTTCAGGTCGAGACCCTTCTTCAGATATATATATATACACATACTGAACTTTGTTGTTCATTATGGGTTATACAGAGTACTATGAGTACTCATCGGTTGAGTTGCTTAAGCATGAATTTCATTGTTTTGTTGCAGGACCTATGACACTAACACACACCTGACTCTTGAAGATGCAAGTATCAGGTGTGAAGGGTAGATGTGGGGTGATGGAACTGCAATGGAGAATGAAGGGGAAAATGAGATTGACAACATGCTGACAAGAGAAGTGGAAAGGGGGAGACACAATAAAAGTATGCAAGTAATATGCATGCTCGTGGGCCTGTCCCACCAGCATGCGACTGCATGCGACGAGCGTGACCAAACTAGAAGCGGGGGCCGCACAGAGGTCGAGTGAGTAACGTGACATTCGAGCGAAGTCCGCGGGAAGTTCGTGCGTGACGTACGGCGTCAAGACGCTGCATCCGCCGTTGAGACGCTGCATATGCCCGTCGAGGCGGTGCGTACGGCTTCGAGGCGGCTGAGGGCTGGCACGCCGTTACCGCGGGGAATATTTGAACACCGTCAGTTTTTCGGGGCCCCGGTCAATGTCGGGACCAGCCCCGCACAACTCCATACAGCTCCGGCGATCTAAGTGGTATCGGCCTCGCGAGGCCGTATGGCTCAAGCGACCACGTTAGGTCGCGCTTGCCGCATGGAGTCGCATGCTCATGGGACAGGCCCTTAATAGTCTGGTGCTGGGTAAATAAAAGTGTGCTGGCCTGGGACATTCAGTGGCAAGCCTCCCTGCCACTGAGGTCAATGTTTGTCTACAAAGCTGTGAAATGTGTTGCACGATGAATGACATCATCCCACCCACTCTTTACACAAAAACAAAAACCAGGGTGGTGAATGATGCCAGGAAATGCCCGAGTTAAGTTCTGGACGGATGCCAAACAACTCATTGTGTAGGAAGGAGCTGCAGGTGCTTGTTTAAACCGAAGATCGACACAAAAAGCTGGATTAACTCAGCAGGTCAGGCAGCGTCTCTGGAGAAAAGGAATAGATGACATTTTGGGTCGAGACCCTTAACAGGTTGGCTGGAGGTGTGGATAGACCGGAAGCAAGGTTTACAACTGTTAGGTGTCGGAGGGAACTGCAGAAGCTGGTTTAAACCATAAATAGACACAAAATCCTGGAGTAACTCAGCGGGTAAGACAGCATCTCTGGAGAAAAGGAATAGGCGACGTTACGGTAAAGAAGGGTCTCGACCCAAAACGTCACATGTTCCATTTCTCCAGAGATGCTGTCTGACCCGTTGAGTTACTCCAGCTTTTTGTGTCTAACTCACTGTGTTCCTCTCCGCCAATAGACACAAAAAGCTGGAGTAACACAGCGGGACAGGCAGCATCTGCCTGCCTGTCCCGGCGCGACTCACGTTGCAGCAGCCCCTGTAGCCTGTCTGTCTTTTTTTTTTCTCCAGTTGAAGGTAGTTTGTTGTGTGCTTTTATATTGTTTTTAACTGTGCATATGTGGGGGGCGGGGAGGGGGGTGGGGGGGACTTTTAAATCTCTTCCCTGCATAGGAGACCCAACCTTTTTCCTGTCGGGTCTCCGTTGTCGTTGGGGCCTAGTACCGTGGAGCGGCCTCCAACCTGAATGACCTGGAGGCTCCAATCGCGGAGCCTGCGGACTACTCACCATCGTGGGGCTGGCCGGCCTCGGAGCGTGGGGAGCGGTGGTTGCTCGCTGCTGCAGCCCGACTGCAGAGCTTGGAGGCTCCAGCCGCAGGCTCGGTGGACGGGACATTGGGAGCTCACAGGTCCCTGGTGGGAGATCGCTTTTCGGAGAGCTCCACTACGCAACTTTTCCCGCCCGTGTCGCGAGGTTGGAATTACCTGGAGCGGGGCCGTACATCGCCCGGCGCGGCCTCAACGGCCGTGGGACTTACCATCGCCCACCTGGGGGCTTTAACATCGGGAGAAAAATGGAACACAGGGTAGAGAAAATACTTTGCCTTCCATCACAGTGAGGAGGAGATTCACTGTGATGGATGTTTGTGTGAATTGAATTGTTTGTGTGTCTTATAGAAATTGTTTCTTTTTGTATGGCTGTAGAAACAGAGTTTCTTTTGATCTTCATTGAGGTTTAAATGACAATGAATAAATATTGTATATTGTATTGTATTGTATCTCTGGAGAGAAGGAATGGGTGACGTTTCGGGTTGAGACCCTTCTTCAGACATCACCCGAAACATTACCCATTCCTACTCTCCAGAGATGCTGCCTGTCCCACTGAGTTACTCCAGCTTTTTGTGTCTATCTTCAGTTTAAACCAGCATCTGCAGTTCCTTCCTACACATGTGTTCCTCTCTGCAACAGAAATACAATTTATATTTGAAAAAAAACATGTTGGATTCAGAAGTTGTTTGTGGGCTCCTGATGTTTCATCCAGACATTAAAAAACAGCAAATGCATTTTCCCATGATCATAACAATAGCTGGAAAGTTGAGTTGCTGCCCTGGATGTGCCTGGAGCAAGATAGTGATGGCAACAACCAACACACACCAACTCCAAGCGAGGTCACATGAACGGAAGGGATGAGCAAAGATCGAAGCTGGAAGGAGTATAAGGGGAAAAGAAAAGCAGGTAAGACGGGGTGAATGGCAAGAGGTCTGGGCAAAATAAAGGAAGACAGTCAAGTATGGTGGAGCCATTCATCATTTTAAGTCAGGGTATCCTTTTTGAAGATGAGAGAAATAGATGGAAAATATTACAAGGGAGTGTCTACAATTATGCTGTCAAAGGAAGGCTTTGTTCATCAAACCATCTTATTCCATGAGATTCTCTTGAGAACTTGGCTCCATCTCCAAGCAGCGCGTTAATCAATAAGGAAAGGATAGGCTTCCTTTATAATTCTTGGCTTTGCCAAGATTAACTGAGAAGAGAAAGAGTTAATAGAAACCTGAAGAGCAATGTCTTCACACAAAGGGTGATGGTTATATGGAACAAACTCCCAAAGGAGGTAGTTGAGGCAGGTTCTATCACACATTTAAAAGACATTTGGACAGGTACATGGATTGAACAGGGTTAGAAGGATATGAGCCCAGTCACTGGAATTTAGGATGAGAGGGGATCTTATAGAAACAAAAAAGATTCTTAATGGATTGGACAGGCAAGATGCAGGAAAAATGTTCCCAATGTTGGGGGAGTCCAGAATCAGGGGTCACAGTTTAAGAATAAGGGGTAGGCCATTTTAGGACTGAGATGAGGAAAAAAGTTTTTACCCAAAGAGTTGTGAATCTGTGGAATTCTCTGCCACAGAAGGCAGTAGAGGCCAATTCACTGGATGTTTTCTAGAGAGAGTTAGATATAGTTCTTCGGGCTAACAGAATCACGGGATATGGGGAAAAAACACTGATTTTGGATAAACAGCCATGATCATATTGAATGGCGGTGCTGGCTTGGGGCCGAATGGCCTTATTATGCACCTATTTTCTATGCTTCTAAATGCAGGCAGGTAGGACAAGATGGGCCATCTTGGTCGGCATGGGCAAGAAAGGCCTGTTTCCATGCTGTGTGACTGGAAAATTAAGAGGTTACTGTGACATCTGATCACCCTGCACCTCAGCAGGATGACCATGTCACCAGTTTGTATACACCCGTTGCATTACAACATTACCCACGTGGCATGTTCAACAAACGGGCAACGCTTTCACCCAGATTCCACTTGAGAGGAGGAAGATTGTTGTCCATCAAGTCAGAAGATTTCACACGTGGCACCAGGGAGTGGAAGTGAGACTGGAATGGAAGTTCATGCCAACAGAGTTGAAGAAGCACGGATGAAAGGAGACTTGAGGAAAGCATCAACTGTTTGGTGGCCATAATCTGTTTTCTATTTCATATAATTCTGATCCCAAAGTCAGAATTGAGCATCAAAGTCAGAATTGAGCTTTCACAATTTAAAAGCTTCAAAGGTCGAGGTAATTATAACATTGTCCTAAAGTTAGATGTTTCAATTTATTTTATTTTATCCCTTATGGTATACGGCAAGTATTCCTATAATTATTGTCTTGCTGACATGTGGATTTACTCACCAGCATGCTGCAATGTAGGGCGCACAGCTCTAATTAACTAAGTAAAAGGCAGGCGGTTCAGGAAGATGCAATCTGAGGCTGCTGGCAATACCACCACAAAGCACGCTCTGAATATAGAAAATTTGCTCTCATTCCTTATTTATTCTTAGTAATGGGATGAGGCGCAGTGGATGGCGGAGGTACAGTTAAAGAAACCAAGATTAATTCAAGAGAGTTCAAACATAGGAGGATGTATTGAAAAAGTAAGTCAAAGATGGGAAGCACCTTTTAGTTTAGTTTAGAGATACAGTGCGGAAACTGTGGCCCTTCAGACCAGCGAATCCGCGCCGACCAGCGATCCCCGCACTTTAACACTATCCTACACACACACTAGGGATAATTTACAATCCTTACCAAAGCCAATTAACCTAAAAAACTGTACATCTTTGGAGTGTGGGATGAAACTGGAGAAGCCCCACCTAGTTATGGGGAGAACGTACAAACTCTGTACAGACAGCACCTGTAGTCAGGATTGAACCCGTGTCTCTGCTGCTGCAAGGAAACAATTCTACGCTGCGCCACCATGCCGCCATCTCCAGTGTAATGTCAACTAACAGTAAATTCCATACTCCGAGTAACCCTCCAATTAAGCATTCCTTGATTCCCTTTGTGGTGAAAATCTGATGTGCAGAATGGCCTGGTTTTATGTTGCACAAAACTCTGCATGATTCTTTTCCTTTCATGCTGGAAGAACAAAGACCATTTTGTATGGATTGTTGTTGTTTGCTTGTGGGGGGGGGGAGGAATAATCATAGTGACGTGAACCTTAGAATTACTGAGGGGAAAAATTGAGGCCAATAGAGCGGATAGATGTGGGCCTCAGATAACCGCACCGTCTAAGCATTCTGCCCCTGAATGATGAGGGAGGCTGAATGAAGAACTTCTACACACAAGAGTAGAATTTAAAATCTCAGTCACTTTCACCTTTTAAGCTCCCGATTCGAGTCATTACCATGAGAGAACGTGCCTTCTTGACATCTACCCCCTTTGCAACTCTTGATGTTTCAAGAAATTCTTCAACTTAACCTTTCCAGGGTTTACCCAAGCCGTACAATTCTCTTGCTTTTCATCGTCCTTCATTCAACACCTATTAAATCACGGGCCTGATAGCGCCAAGGTATCGCAGGTCATTCTGTTTCGTTTTCTCTCGCACCTGTTCCAACCTTGGCAATCACCTGTATGTTTTCTCACTTTGATTTGAGAATTTCTTCAATATAAAAGCAAACATCTGGGAATACATTAAAGGGCTTATTGAGTTGATGGAGCTTTGATGTGCTTCAAACATGCATTAACCTTGATCGGAACACATGAAAACTCATTGCGGAATGTTGCACCATTCCCCTATAGGCACTGATTACACTAATTGAACACAAAGTTCACCAAATAGAAAGATGTTTGGGATATGGCTGCTTTCAAATGCTATTTCCGATTATGGCAGGGTAATAATTAAGATGTGCGAGTATTAAAGCTAGAAAGCACACAGGATATTGCCAGTAAATTGAAGAGCATCTGTGAGCATTGCGATAAGTAAGAGGACATATTTTTGACAGTGCCCCTCACTCATCCTCCTTGAGTGATACGAATGTAACAGAGGACGGGGCAGGAAGGCTAATATATACCCAAGGCATAACCTTCAATCTTCCCAAGAAAAGAAAATAATTAAGCAGGGTGTTTGGAGTGTAGTTGCTGAATAAATGGGCCCCTTTTCACACAAACTGAAATTGCTCAACGTCTAATCCTTAATGGTGATCCAGTACAAAAGTTGCATTGAAAACCATTCATATACATAATCCGCAGATCAAGTTTCTCAAAGTGTTAATACTGCGGTAAGAAATTGTATCAGAAAACACCTATTCAGTCATTCCTCTGACAGCACCATGTAATTTGCTGAAACATTAGTTTCTGTCTCATACAAATTTCAGTAAAGGAGGCAAGGAAAGGTTGTCAATGTTTATCCAATGACGTAAACAGAAGTGCAAATGCAAAAATTTACATGTACAGTATACCAGCGGAGCTCGTATATCAATGATCTGCAATGCAAGCTCAAGTCCGTCTCAATGACAAGAAAGGAAAAGCAAGACTTGGTGGGAAATACTGTTCGGTCATTCGGCACAAAAATCATACATCTTAATTAGAGAGATTCGGCAACATTCTTGTCTCAGTTTTAAAGGTTAAATCATGCTGCAAATCTTCTAAACATTATTGAAAGAATGAACAATAGCAAAAAAAGGTAAAACAAGATGAAAGGGGCACACGGAAACAGAGAAGAGGATGGGCGATTAAGAGAAAATGCTTAGGTCAAGATTCTTCTCACAATGTCTGTCCCTCTGGTTTACTAGCCCAGGTCCGGTCAACATTATGGGTCTTGTCTTCTCACATCAGTGCATCTTGTACCATCAACATAGATGATACATTGGTCAACCTGAGGAGTACCTTCAGCAACAGGCTGGTTCCACCAAGATGCAGTACAGAACACCACAGGAGATCCTTCTTCCTTGTGGCTAACAAACTGCACAACTTCTCCCCCTTCTGTTGTGGGGTAGACTGACTCCTCCCCTCCCCCCCCCCCCTCCACAATCTTTGCACATCCCCAATCCTTTCCGCTCATCACTTTAATTTCATGTGTTCATGTATATTGTGTTTTTATGACTGTTGGCAGATCAATTTCCCTCCTGGGATAAATATGTGATGTATGACTCTAGGGCCCGAAATGAAATGGTCAGGTATCACCTGTTAAGAAAAACGGGTTTTCCATTGTATCGCGTGATATAAATAATTAAAATCTTGTGCAGTTGAACACAATGATATTTTCAACCAAAGAATCACCCACTTATCCTATTCAGCAATATTTCACCTAACTTTTGATACAAGTATTGTAAAGATCTCTTCCCACGTACAGGTCTGTAAGTTAATTAACCACTGTAAATTGTCCCGTGGAACAGAAAGTGGGCTAAACAGAACTCGACAAATGGGTGATTGAGAGTCAGCATGGACTCAGTGGGCTGAAGGGCCTGTATCCATGTTGGTTCTTTCAATCAATTTAATCAATCACTCTGGTGTCAGTCGTACTTGTATGTTGCTGCGTCCGAAAGTTTGATTCTTCTGCACATGCCTTTAACACTGCAAGATTGTGAATGTGAACTGAAGGACAGATTGAACAAACAGATTGTTTTCTTTGGAACGTCAGAGGCTGTGGGCTACCTTATAGAATCATATCAAAATATGACGGGCATAAGCAAATTGGATAGTAGGAGCTTTTCTACTCCAGACCCCTCCGCGCTTCTCGAGGTGGAGATGTCAGATCGATTCAAGGTGGGAGGGGGGAATTTTGAAAGGATAATCTGTTTCTTAACAGTGTGGATAGAGCATGATGCCATTGAAAGTGGTGAACGCAGATAGAACAGTGATGTTTAAGGGGCATTTGGATGGGCACATGATCAGGCAAGGAATGGAGGGTTATAGACCATGCATCAACCCGCGGTCGACGGTCGATGAGAGTGGAGGATCACCGTGAAGGGGGAGGGGAAGAACAATGGACAATGGGGGAGGGGGGTGGGACAAAGGTCAATGGAGACCCGGCAGAGGGGACAAATGGTGGAGCGGCCGTGCTTCGTAACTTTGTCAGCGCCGTAGGTGGCCGCTATTTGTATACATTGTGTATGCAAGCAAAGAATCTCACTGTGCCCAGTCACATGTGACAACAAAGTATTCCTATTCCTGTGTGCAAGCAGATGGGAATAGTTTACATTGGCATCGTGGTCAGCACAAAACATAGATACAAAGAACTGCAGGTGCTGGTTAATACGCAAAAGGACACAAAGTGCTGGAGTAACTCAGCGGGTCAGGCAACATCCCTGGAGAACATGGATAGGTGAAGCTTCGGGTCCAGACCCTTCTTCAGACTGATTGTAGGTGGGGGTGGGGGAGAAAAGCAAACTGGAAAAGGGGAGAGGCAGGAATTGTGTGATGTTCCACCCTCTGCCTTTACAATCCGTCATTCTTGAAACCTGTCTCACACCTTTCTTCCTTTGCTCCACCCATTTACCAATCAATCCCTCCCCCCTCGCCTCGTCGGCCCAATACCTGCCCGGCTTTGTCCTCCCTTTCCCCTTTTCCGGCTTTCTTCTCCCCCGCTAACAATCAGTCTGAGCAAGGGGTCTTGATCCCAAACATCACCTCCCCATGTTCTCCAGGGATGCTACCTGACCCGCTGAGATACTCCGAGACTTTGAGTCCTTTTCAGCGCACAGCATCGTGGGCCGACAGACCAATTCCTCCCCTATGTTGTTCGATGTTACATGCCCGAAGCAACTCTTCCAGTCATGAAACTAAATGCCCCAGCAACGATCTACTCAGCTCAGCCATTCTTCTGTACCAGTTTAGTTCAATTTCAGTTCAGAACAGTTTAGTATATTGTCCAAGGTGAAAAGCTCTTGTTGCGTGCTAACTAGTCAAGGGGAAGACAATACATGATTACAATCAAGCCATTTACGGTGTACAGATGCATGATATGGGAATAACGTTTAGTGTAGGGTATTGCCAGTAAGGTCCGATCAAAGATAGTCCGAAGGTCTCCAGTGAGGTAGATAGTAGTTCAGGATTGCTCCTAAGTTGTCTAGCTCTCTATATAAACCAGGCAGTGTTTATTTAGAGAGAGAAGCATCAGTTCCAGGAAATCTGAACATCAAGACTAAATCAATGAAAAACTCCTCACATTTTCTCTCCAAACCATTGGGTGTTTCAGGTTAAGCGTGAGGTCTCTTATAACTTACAGCTTACAAGGATGATGTGCAGTGAAACATCTTCAAAGAACATCCGCTATTTTTACAGTTGTTACTAATCCAGGTGTCAGGGAGGGGTGCCCTGTTGAATGGATTACTTTCAGTAGGTTTCCTTTTGAGAAATAATCAGAATTATTAATATTGCAATTCTACCATCAAAATTGAAGGGGGGAATCTAAGCAATCTGACAGAGAAATTGATATTGATTTGCCTGGTCCATTTTGAAAGAGACCTGGTCCCCGAATAGAGGATATGTCTCAAATGCAAGCTGCAAGTAGCTAACATACACTGCTCTGGAAGATGGTTTACCTCCACTAATACTTTATTGAGTGTTGTCTGTTTTTCCATTATTTTCCCCCCCTTAAAATCAATGAAAGTCTTTGAAAAACCTGGCACATGATCTGGATCGAGCACAAAAATGAACTGCAAAAAGGTAGATATTGATATTTTCATATTTGCCTTGAGTATTTCATAACTTTAATGCTTACATAGGAGGGGTAGCTAAATTTAAACTTATGAACTCAAACAGTTGTTGACTCATGCTGGAGCCTGCCAAATGAAGGTAAAAGCCATCAAAACTACAGCCAGAGCACATCATTATATAATCAATACTTTCTGTTGAAGGCCAAGGATAACATCCTTAACTTTCTTCATCAAGTCTGGCTTTGATAGAACAGATATGTAGAGAGTACAAAGATTTACAGGTTTGTAGGCTTGGTGTTTATGTAAAATTGTCCTTAGCGTGCGTAGAATAGTGTTCGTGTGCTGGGATCGCTGTTTGGCACGGACTCGATGGGCCGAAGGGCCTGTTTCCACGCTGTATCTCTAAATTAAACTAAACAAAATCAGTTGAAGATACTCGGGATGTCCAGTACATTTGAACATCAGCATTTGTTAATTGAATTGAATACATTTTATTAGTCAAGTGTGTATACATACAAGGAATTTGCCTTGGTGCTTTGGTCGCAAGTAACAACACGATATAGACAATAGACAATAGGTGCAGGAGTAGGCCATTCGGCCCTTCGAGCCAGCACCGCCATTCAATGTGATCATGGCTGGTATACAGTAGACAATTAAAAATTATAAACTAAACATGTGAAAAATGAAATAAAATACCAGAGCACAAGGAGGCTACAGACTTTTGACTGTTGAGTAGAGTTACTGCTCATGGAAAAAAAGCTTTTTTTATGCCTGGCTGTGGCGGCTTTGACAGTCCGGAGTCGCCTTCCAGAAGGAAGTGCTTCAAAGAGTCAATTTGTCAATTAGCAGTATTACTGTTAAACATCGTTGGACAGGCTACGACCTTATTCATTGGAGCCTAGGAGGCTGAGAGGTCATCTCATATAGGTGTATAGGATTATGAGGGGGATGTAATAAATGAATATTGAAATGAATATTGATAAATGAAAATGGGATATGAGTGAAGAAGGGTATCGACCCGGAATGTCACCCATTCCTTCTCTCCAGAGATGCTGCCGGTCATGCTGAGTTACTCCAGCATTTTGTGTCTACTTTTCGATAAATGAACAGATTATTTTAACCAGAGAAGAATCAAGAACCAGTGGACACAGGTTTAAGGTGAGTGGATAGATTGGAAACTGAGGAGCAACATTTTCGTGCAGAGGGTGGTTGGTGTGTGGAACGAGCTACCAGAGCAGGTGGTCGTGGCAGGTACTATAACACCATTTAAAAGACATTTGGACAGGTGCTTGGACAGGATATGGGCCAAATGTAGTCAGGTGGGACGAGTGGATATGAGACATTTTGGTCAGCATGGACTAGTTGGGCCGAAGGGACTGATTAGGTGCTGTTTGACACTGTGACTGACTCCATCCTCTCCTCACTGGAACCATGCTACAGAAAAGTATCCAGTTACCACCGTAGAGCCAGGGCACATATTTGCATTATCTGCAAATAACCTCTCAGTTTTCCATCACAGTCTCCAAGTAACTGTTCCTAAATGAGTTCAGTTTTTGTCTATACAATGTAAACGCATAGACAAATAGCCATCCACAGCAACCAGGCAAAAGCCCCAAGTTTGCTTTCACTGGCTTTCACCTACATCGGCACATCCCACTGTGAGGAATTAATTTGCGCTAGATTTATTCTTCCTGTTCTACTTATTATTGTATCACCTCTGCAGGAATCCAAGAACGATCAATGGGACACTGCAAAAAGCAGGGCAAAAATAAAAGGCAAACAAAGTGACAGATGGGCAAATAAAGGGGGCCTGCAGAGACATGGTTTATCAACTGGCACAAGACCCTTGCATGCATTTACACAATCGCTCAGAAAACCAACCACTCTGCACTACTCAAGTTACATGGTTTTTGGATAAAAGCATTTCATGCTGAAAGTCAGGTACATTTATACGAGCTGCTGTAACAGGACTCCAATGGAGACACGAGTGCCCTAGAAGCTTTTAAGAGCACACTTTGTTGAGGGAACCTTGCCTTGTACTGCAAAAAGATCAACCTTTTCTCTCAGGACTAAGCAAAAAATGAGAATTGCTCCTCTGGTACTAAAACACCTTTGCACTTAGTCGATGCGGCCATAATATTTATACTCCACGTGATGCCAATCTCCAGAGCGCAGATCAGCCCTGCAAATGCTGATAATTAGCTAATATGTGTAATTAAGAGTGCAACATCTCAGATGTGCACCATTTTTCCGATCATGCTTTTACATGACAATATCATCAGGCTGCAGAAACGTGCTTGCCAACTTTAAGTAATTTTACTTGCTTCACATTCTCCCTGCAAACAACACTGAATTTGGCCATGTTTCTCAGGTAGCTAACTATGTTTTCAGTTCGAAGATAGACACAAAACGCTGGAGTAACTCGGCGGGTCAGACAGCATCCCTGGACAAAAGGAATGGGTGATGTTTAGGGTCAAGACCTTTCTTCAGACTGAGGGTCAGGGGAAAGCGAAACGAGAGATGTTGACAGTAATGTAGAGAGATGTAGAACAAATGAATGAAAGATATGCAAAAAAGTAACAATAATACAGGAAACATCATTGTTAGCAGTCTGAAGAAGGGTCTCGACCTAAAACGTCACCCATTCCTTCTCTCTAGAGATGCTGCCTGTCCTGCTGAGTTACTCCAGCTTTTTGTGTCTATCTATTGTTAACTGTTTGTTAGGTGAAAACGAATGCAGACAATGAGACTCACCAAATTTTCAGTTCAAAGGCTCTGCATTGTGGAGAGAGATAGAATTGGAATTACTAATCCACAATGCCGAAAAACAAAAACATAATTAGGATTTTACCTTTCTGCAATTAATATCAATATTTAAAAAATCACCTTTTTTAAAATCACTGCTTGCATTGAACTCAACTGAGCTTGTTTAGTGAGCAGGTGCAACGCACAGTGGCATAGCTCGCTGAACCACTGCCTTGCAGCTGGCTGAACCAATGCCTCACAACTGGCTGAACCACTGCCTCACAGCACCAGAGACCCCTGTTCAATCCTGACCTCCAGTGCTGTCTGTGTGGCTTTTGCCGATTCTCCCAATGACTGCGTGGGATTCAGCCGGGTGGTCCAGTTTCCTCCCACATCCCAAGGATGCGCGGGTTGGCATATTAGATGACCATTGTAAATTCCCCCCCTCCTGTACGGGTGAGTGGGAGAATATAGTGGGTAGCTGAAGAGAATGTGTGGAGATTAAAATAATCAATTAATTAATTAATTGGGATTGGTGTGAAACGGGTGGTAGAAGGTCGATACCGACACAATGAGCTGATGGGCCTGTTTCCATGCTTTATCAATGACTCCAGGAGTTCCCAAAATGTTACGCTTCATAACAATATAACATGATAAGTTTACAAAATTCTGAGAAGAAAAAAGATTCAAAGAGGAGGAATAAGGATCATAGTGATATACAGCATGGAAACAGGCCCTTTGGCCCGCAATGCCCATGCTGAGCAAGTTGGAATTCTGGGCTAGACTCATTTGGACATTTCACTGTAAACCCTTCCTATCCTAGGGATTGATTCCCTAATCATTACAAGGGATCGTTTCCTTAATCTTTAACAGACTGAAGAAGGGTCTCGACCCGAAACGTAGCCATTTTTTTTTCTGTCCAGAGATGCTGCCCGTCACTCCAGCTTTTTGTGTCTATCCTTCCCATCCATATCTCTGTCCAAATGTCCTTTGAAAGTCATAGCGGAGTCTATAGGTAAACATCTAAGGAAGATTAAGAGGCAAAAGTTGATCTTATAAAAGGTGTTTCAAATCTTTTCACATCAACTGCTTTTCGAAAGGTTGAGAGAATTTCAGAAGATGAGATTTGTACGTCACCAATAGGGAGAGCGGGACGGGATGATACACAAGGGGATTGGAGAAAGATGCCTGTGAGGGAAGAAAGGGCTGAGATGAGAGAACTCGCTACAATTGCATGTCACAGATGGGAGCTGCTGGCAATATTTAAACACAAGGACAAAAAGGTTCATATTGAAGCATTTTGGTTTCAACGGCTGATGTACATCAGTGAACAGAATAAGTAATGGTTGCAGGCTGCCAAATTAAACCTGTCAGCATGAGCGCTCTCTGCAAATGAGGGATGCTTTGGCCAACACTGGAAGAGCTTCTCTGGCTAATATTTTTATATAGGCCCCATTTCCCTGCCTTTGGCCCATACTCCACTAAACATTTTCTATCCACATACCTGTCTCCATGTCTTTTACATTTTGTAATTGTACCCACGTCCCCACCTCTCCCACTTCTTCTGGCAGCTCATTCCATATACCCATCATTTTCTGTGTGAAAATTTGCCCCTCAGGTGCCCTTTATACCTTATTTTCTCTCACTTTAAACCTATGCCCTCGAGCTTTACACTCATCACGAGGCCCACCCCACCCTGACCACGCTCTCATTTCACGTGCCATCAGGAAGAAGATATAGGAGATAATAGACAATAGGTGCAGGAGTAGGCCATTCGGCCCTTCGAGCCAGCACCACCATTCAATGTTATCATGGCTGATCATTCCCAATCAGTACCCCGTTCCTGCCTTCTCTCCATATCCCCATGACTCCGCTATTTTTAAGAGCCCTATCTAGCTCTCTCTTGAAAGTATCCAGAGAACCCGGCCTCCACTGCCCTCTGAGGCAGAGAATTCCACAGACACAACTCTCTGTGAGAAAAAGTGTTTCCTCGTCTCCGTTCTAAATGGCTTACCCCTTATTCTTAGGTCCCTACCTGGTCGGTGTGGCAGCCTTTTTTCCGGGCTGCCCGTCGACCCGTCGTCGTGGCCTACCAGCGGGCTTGGAGCGCCGTTTCTTGGCGGGAACCACCCAGCACCTCGGCCTGCGTGGCGGCACAGCATTGGAGCGCTGGAGCGGAGCGGAGCGGGCGATGCCTTGCCTGGGTCGCCGCGCTGGAGCTCTGGCGAGCTGGACCGCCGTAAGCAACATCTCCGGGCTGCGGGTTTGCGGAGCGGAGAGACGGCGTGCGTAGAGGCGGCAGTGAGGAGAGCGGGGCGCCGACCTTTTCACCTGGAGCCTAGGAGCGCCAAACCGGCGCGGCCTCCAACCAAGAAGCGGCCGTTCCAAGTGGCCCAGCCGCCGAAAGGACTCTCCCGACGCCGGGGCAAGACCACCCGGTGAGAACGGCCAGGGACATCGGGCCTCCGTAGAGGCAATTGCGGTGGCCTCAATAGGCCTGACTTTGGGGTGAACATGGGGTGGGGACTGGACATTGTGCCTTCCTCCACAGTGCTATCCACTGTGGGGGGATGATTTTTTTTTGTCTAACTGTAGTCCTGTAGGTCTGTGTCCAAGATGGCTGCCGTGAAGAGAGAGTGGACGCTGGCACGAATTGGTTGCCGCTGCTCTCTCTTCACACTGTGTTTTTGATTTTCTGTTTTTGGATTGAATTCTGTTTTTAATTTGTGTCATTGTGATGTCTTTAATTACTTGTTTTACTCCGATTATATGTTTTTATTCCGATTACTATGTAAGGTGTCCTTGAGATTTTGTATGAAAGGCGCCCATTAAATATAAAATTTATTATTATTATTATTATTCTTAACTGTGGCCCCTGGCTCTGGACTCGCCCAACATCGGGAACATGTTTCCTGCCCCTAGCATGTCAAAATCCTTAACAATCTTCTATGTTTCACTAAGATCCCCACTCATCCTTCTAAACTCCAGTGTACAAGCCCAGCCGCTCCATTCTCTCAGCATATGACAGTCCCACCATCCCGGGAATTAGCCTTGTAAACCTACGCTGCACTCCCTCAATAGCAAGAATGCCATTCCTCTAATTAGGGGACCAAAACTGCACACAATACTCCAGGTGTGGGCTCACTAGGGCTCTGTACAACTGCAGAGCCTGAAAACCGTAATGTCCTGATACAATAACAGCTTAAGGTAGACACAAAATGCTGGAATAACTCAGTGGGTGAGGCAGCATCTCTGGAGAGAAGGAATGGGTGACGTTTCGGGCCGAGACCCTTCTTCAGACTGATGTCAGGGGAGGGGGCGGGACAAAGATAGAATGTAGGCAGACACAGTAGGACTAGTGGAAGAATTGGGAAAGGAGATGGAAATGGATTAACGTCAGATAGCCCTTGCTTTCACTCTCTAACCTTTCCCCTTCCTAGTTCTCCCACACGTCTTACTGTCTCCGTTGTGCTGCTGCAAGTAGGAATGTCATTGTTTTGTTTCGGGACATACGGCAATAAAACATTCTTGACTCTTCACCTACCCTGGTGGGGAAAAATGACTAGTTAGCTCATCTAATCCCTTATGATTTTGTAAAGTTCTGTAAAGTCACATCTCAGCTTCTGGTGCTCAAGGGAGTAAAGGTCACAGCCTAACCAGCCTCTCCTTCTAACTCAAGTCCTCCAGTCCTGGTAACATCCCAATCAATCTTTACTGCAACTGCACCCAATACTCAGCATTCCAAATCATCCAAAGATAGACACAAAATGCTGGAGTAACTCAGCGGGACAGGCAGCATCCATGGAGAGAAGGAATGGGTGAGGTTACAGGATGAGACCCTTCTTCAGACTCCACAGAGATGCTGCCTGTCCCGCTGAGTTACTCCAGCATTTTGTGTCTATATTTGGTTGAAATCCAGCATTTGCAGTTCCTTCCTACACATTATAAATTATTCTGCTTGAGGATGCCACTTAATGGTCGTTTCCTGCATATCAGGTGGTGCTTTATAGCACTTGAATCCATCTTAAATGGATCTGTGATTTCTACCTCCTCCTTTAGCCAATTCACCCAATGACTTCAGCAAGACAGTGGTAAAAACACAATAATCAACCAATCTCAACAAATGACGGGAATAACTAATGTTTAGTTTAGTTCAGAGATACTGCGTGGAAACAGGCCCTTCAGCACACACAGTCCGCGCCGACCAGCAATCCCCACACATCAACACTATCCTACACACACTAGGGACAATTTACACATACACCAAGCCAATTAACCTAGAATCCTGTACGTCTTTGGAGCGTGGGAGGAAATCGATGATCTCGTAGAAAACCCACACGGTCATGGGGAGAACGTACAAACTCCGTACAGACAGTACCCGTCAACAGGATCGAACCCGGGACTCCAACGCTGCAAGCACTGTAAAGCAGCAACTCTACCGCTGCGCTACTGTGGCCGCCCATAATTAATGCACATGATGAGTTTTATCACAGAATTTTGCTTAAAAATATAGACATCTTCTACCAAATGTTGTTTTTCCGTCATTTTGTTTACACCACGCTTATTTTGTTCTCTTATTCTCGCATTCAGGAGGGAACACATTTGGATGCGAGGAATTTTTAATGATTGCTGTTGTACAGTGAAAAGCATTTGGCCACAATGCTCCAACTTGTTTGAATTCCCCAGTCCCGTATTACAATGGTATGGAAGTGCACTTTGAGCTGTCCGTTAAAGGAACTGTCAAGAAGCCCAATATCGCCATCATCAGCAGAGCAGTGATGCATTCACATCTGCCACTTTCTATTTCCATTTATGGTTGGAAATAAATTGCCTTCAAAGCACTAATGTTTGCAGTTCAAACACAAGTGTTTTCTGAAGAGCTATATGAAGTGTGGTAGCGCAAGTGCGTGGGGTTTCCTAGCTAGTCCTGGGCCACGAGCATACCCATCGTTCTTCCTTCGACATCATAAGCAGCCAACGACGCCACAGGGATCGCCCACATTTCAGGAAAAACACTTCCAGAGTTGATGTTGAACCACTTACTCCTTCAAGTTGGCGATATGCAGAGTACTGCCCTGCCGACTACAAAGTCAGAAGGTTTAGAAGGTTCATGTTTCCACTAGTGGGAGAGTCTAGGACCAGAGGCCATAGCCTCAGAATTAAAGGACGTTCTTTTAGTCAGGAGATGAGGAGACATTTATTTAGTCAGAGGGTGGTGAACCTGTGTAATTCTTTGCTACAGAAGGCTGTGGAGGCCAAGTCAGTGTATATTTTTAAGGCCAGATAGATAGATTCTTGATTTGTACAGGTTATGGGGAGAAGGCAGGAAAATGGGTTTAAGAAACAGTTAGACAGGTACATGGATAGGACAGGTTTGGTGGAAAATGGACGAAGCTCAGGCAGGTCAGACTAGTGTAGCTGGGACATGTTGGCCGGCGTGGGCAAGTTGGGCCGAAGAGCCTGTTTCCATGCTGTATCACTATATGATTCTATGACTCCAGGAGGGAGAGATAGATCAGCCATGATTGAATGGCGGAGGAGACTTGATCGGCCGAATGGTCTAAGTCTACTACTATTCCTTATGACCTTCACCAAAAAAATTAGCTTCACGATAATTAAAATAATTTATTAGAAGGGTGCGCAGTGGGACAAAAGACTGGGTGAAAGCCACAAGCCAAAGGGTAAAATGAAACTAGCTGCTGTCGCTACAGCTTTTGGGTCTTACTACATTAACCTTTAAAAGCATCCTGTAAGATGAAACCTGCCTCCGTCTTCGTAATTTGCTTTCTAATGGAAGTTTGATTGAGCTACCAAAGAGCAAGTGGAGCTCTTTCACTGCAGTGCTGTATATTTTCTAGTCCCCAAGGTAATCTGACACAAAGCAGCCAACGCCGGTGTGTTCAATGCCCGAGTTCTCGCTGTGGCTTCGTATAAAATAACTTAACCTCAAAGTAGAACTGTAGCATGCAAATATTTCTGAACAAACTACCAAGTTCCTCAGGTGCCCATGCTCTGAGATCAAAAGGCGGTTAAGGTACAATGTGGCAAATATGAAAGCATTGTACAAAGACTTTGAGTAGGCTGCAGGCAAGGAATGCAAGGAGGCAGTGGAAGGAATCCTCTCATACATTTCCCTGTGCACGGATTCTAAACAGCTTTGTGAATTTTACAGCCAGTATCACACGAACAAAGGGTAGACTATTCCCTCCCCCCCAGAAAATCAGAATCTGCCCATCAAAACTACAAATTAATACTGCCATTGAATATTTTCTGCCTCACAGGCATGAAGGGAACTGCATTATCAGAAAATAAATGTGATCCGAATGTCATATATCCTGGGGGTCAGTAGCAACAGGAACTTAATGTCTCGACTTACCAGTAGCAGTCAGAAACAAACAACGCCCTTTCTGAATGCATGCTGTGTCTAATCTGGAGACTGAGAGAAACAGAACTTGTATTCCACGGCAACAACGAGAAAGGGAAGACAAGGACACTTATTAAAAAGTGAAACACAAGATTAGTAATGGACCATTCAGCCTTCAAGCTTGTTCTGCTATTTTATTGGATTAGACCTGATCTGCAGCTTAAATTCATTTCACTCAGCTTTGACCTACATCTGTTGACACACTTATTTTTTTTTTAAATCAGTCTGGAATACTTCAAATGACCCTGCAGCCACACAAACTTTTCAGGAAATAAATTCCAGATTCCCACTATGTGTGGTGAAATAATGCATTTATTTAAAAATCAAACATTTATTTACCATATTTTTAGACACACACTTAGCAGTTTCAATTATAAGGAGAGACACCTTGTATAAGAGGAAATCTGAAGTTGTAATTTTAAAATTGGAAGAATTTTAATGCTGCTAAATATCTGGGGCCTTGGTGCATGTTATCCACTGTATGTTGTCAATGTACAGTTAAATGCTTCAAATAATTTAATGACCCGTTTTGGAAGAAAATAAAACTTTAAATGAAGTGCGCTATGCAGCACATACCACACTTACCCAAACCACTTATAACTGCATTTATAATTAAAAGCGACAAACATCTCCAGCTTTTCCCACACAACAGGGGTCCTCTATGACTGCAGAGAGCAACTTTCCAAAAACAACCAGGGCTGTGGGACTAGTGACATCCAAAAACAAGAGTGACCTTTCATTTCTCTTGTGACCATGGTCCCTGCGAGGAGATCAAACCTTGGGCAAACACAGATTGGAAGTATTCCACTTGGGTAACTTACAACTCATTGGTATGAACGATATATATTTCCAATTCAGAGAACTCACACCCTGTGATCCTCTCCCTCACACATTCACCTGAACTCCTAGGGTATCTTCACCCTATGTTCGCGTTTCCCATACGCTTTCCCACCTGATGATAGACACAGGATAAACCGGTCTGAAGAAGGGTCCCAACCCAAAACGTCATCCATCCTTTTTCTCCCGAGGTGCTGCCTGACCCGTCGAGTTACTCCAGCACTTTCCATCTATCTTAGTACATACCATCATCTGCAGTTCTTTTCTACACAACCTTTCCCACCTTGATCTATTTGCGATCATCTCCACCCTGCCCCCTCATCTGGTTCCATCAAACACCTGCCAGTCTCAGCCCACTGCCTCTCCTCCCTTGAATTGGCATTTAATGATGCAGGGGCTTGACATGAAACGTCAACTTACACACCCTTTGCCTAAACAGATGCTGTTCGACCTGCTGAGTTCTTCTAGAATTCAGTTTTTTTTCTGCTGCAAATTCCAAATTTCCAATTCGCAAATTTGTCTTCATTACTCGGCTGTCCTTCTTGCTTTTTCCAGAAAAGGTGCTTTTTTTTTGTTGTATCAAAAATGTGCATCGTCTCAAATTCTCCTGTTTATGTTGCCCAAGGGCATCTGATGCCTAATGGAGCTGTCCCACTGTACGAGCTGATTCGAACTCGGAGAATTACGGCTCTCGTGGACATTTTTCAACATGTGGACTAAAGTCTTCGGGCATAATCTCAGCAGCATGTTGAAAAATCTTCACAAGTCTTTACGAGCTTACCGCGTTTCCCCGAGTACCTGCCGTTAGCGTTACGAGCCGCTAAGAGACGTCCCCGAGCGCCGATGTACCCGCTACGTGCATTCCACGTGCTCACCACGAGTTTGATGTTTTTTTAAACATGAGAGAGCTCTTGAATTAGCTCGTACAGTGGGACAGCCCCTTAAAACCAAACTTCTGATAAATCTTACCTGGCATAAAGCAAAACAACTGGTGGACCAGGAATTTTGCCATCAAAATGCAGCCTCCTAAAGGCCAAGAGACGGGATGCAACTTGAAAGGCATCGTTCCCTCCTTCAGGGAGTTATGCTGTCTCACTTACATCACGACAGTGCTCCAGAAAAAGGATCTAGTGCGCAATTGAATTATCACTTCAGGAGAGATGTTGAATTTGTATGGGAGAATTAGAGCCAATCCAAAGGGAATCACATTTCAGTACAAATGTGCACACACTTTAAAAGAAATGCTCGTAAATCACTGATATGCACTTGCATCTCTACATTCACTTCAAGAGGACTGAGACAAGGACTGAAACTTCTAACAACTAGTTGATTTTACGATAGGTTTGACCATGGTTTCTCAGGCTTCATGTTTGTGCGCAAAATTAGAGCTGAATAAACTCAAACGGAAGCCCAAAGGAGTTTGTATTCCCCAGTCAGGGTCTGAAGTTACTGACTCGTTGCCCTGGCGTATACACAATGATTATTTTGATTTCCTTTGGCAAGGGGAGCAAGAATTCCAAACACAGAAACAGCTTTCCTTATATTTACATTTCATTTGTGGACTAAAGTCTTCGGGCATAATCTCAGCAACTTCCTGATGTCAGTAATGGAATGTTGATTCAGCAAGTAGGCAAAAGCAGTAGAAATTTGTCTCAGAATTCTTAGAAACATCGAAAGTAGGTGCAGGAGTAGGTCATTCGACCCTTCAAGCCAGCACCGCCATTCAATATGATCATGGCTGATCATCCAAAATCAGTACGCCGATCCTGCTTTTTCCCCCATATCCCTAGATTCCATTAGCCCTTAGAACTATACCTAACTCACTCTTGAAAATATCCAGTGAATTGGCCTCCACTGCCCTCTGAGAATTGCACAGATTCACAACTCTCTGGCTGAAAATGCTTTTCCTCATCTCAGTCCTAAATGGCCGACCCCTTATTCTTAAACTGTGACTCCTGGTTCTGGATCCCCCCAACATCGGGAACATTTTTCCTGCATCTAGCCTGTCCTATCCCTTAAGTACTATATATGATTCTATAAGATCCTCTCTCATCCTTTTAAATTCCAGTGAATATAAGCCCAGTCGATCCATTCTTTCATCATATGTCAGCCCCGCCATCCCAGGAATTAACCTGGAGAACCTGGTGAATGCTTGTGCAACCTGAAGGGTCTGCAAGAACCGTCTGTGTAACGAGACCCACGGTTGCTTTGGTCAGTGGTCCAACACATCCAGGCATATTTGTAACCAATTTATAGCATGGTGGCATGGCAGTAGAGGTACTGCATAACAGCTCCAGAGACCCGGGTTCCTGAACATGGGTGCTGCCTTTACAGAGTCTGCACGTTATCCCCGCGAATGCATCGGTTTTCTTTGGATGCCCCAGGTTCCTTCCACACTCCATAGACGTGCAGGCTTGTTGGTTAATTGGCTTCAGTAAAATTGTAAATCATGCTTCATGTGTGTGGGATAGTGTCAGTGAGCTAGACTTGCTGGTTGATGCAGACTCGGTGGGTCAAAGGGCCTGTTTCCGTGCTGTATCTCCAATCTAAATTAAACTAAGAGATCTGGAGCATCATGCATTACAACATACTGGTGGGATAGCCTGGGAACAAAGGTCATAGACTCAGAATAAAAGCATGTTCCTTTAGGAAGGAGATGAGGAGGAATTTATTTCATCAGAGGGTGGTGGCTGATGAATGCATTGCAACACAAGGCTGTGGAGGCTGTCAATGGATATTTTTAAGGCAGAGATAGATAGATTTTTGATTTGTACGGGTGTCAGGGCTTATGGGGAGAAGGAAGGAGAATGGGGTTCAGAAGGAGAGAGATAGAGCAGCCACGATTGAATGGCGGAGTAGACGATGGGCCAAATGGCCAAATTCTGCTCCTATCTCATGACCTTATGACAACCTCTGAAAATAACACACCCCATTGCTATACTCTCCCCTTAAAAGCAATCACATTTCATCTAATAATTTAAAAAAAAACATATTTTGTTACCGTAAATAATCACTTGAATGTTGACCTTGTCTACACAAGAGCTTTAGCTGCAATTTAAACCCCATTTAAATTAAATTTAAACTGGCACCTCTCTCAACCCCATAAATTGGATACTCAGGTTGTGACAAAAATACCAGTATTTTTTAATGGAATTAAGTAATGAATGCAAAACTGAAGAAAGCTTTTTTGCAATAAGTAAATTGATGGAACATTAACACAATTCTCATTAAACAGTCGGTTATTGCTGGTTTGCCGTGTAACAAACTACTATCCTGAAATACAAACAAAAGTCTTCAAACAGAGTAAATTCTAGGTCTGTAAAATAATATTTTCAGCCTGCGGTATTGATCCAAAATATTGTATTCAATCAAAGTCCTGAAATATAAGCCCTGGAATTGAATATGGCTCAAATGAGCTGTAAACAGCAATTTCTGTCAGCAGCCAATGTTCTACACAGCCACACCAGTCATAATAAAATGAGACACAAAGTGCTGAAGGAATAAGCCAGTCAGCCAGCACCTCTGGAGTACATGGATAGGACCTTTGGGTCAGAACCCCTCTTCAGACCCTGTCTTCAGACCCTGTGTGAAGAAGGGTTCTCACCTGAAATGTTGCCTACCCGTGACATAGAGTGATACAGTGTGGAAATCTGCCCTTTCGGACCAACTTGCCCACACTGACCAACTTGTCCCATCCATACTAGTCCCACCTGCCTGTGTTTGGCCTCTATCTCTCTAAACCTGTCCCATCCATGTACCTGTCTAATTGAAAACGCCGCGATAGTCCCTGCCTCAACTACCTCGTTCAGCAGCACGTTCAATACACCCTCAGATTCCCATAAAATCTTTCCCCCTTCACCTTAAACAAATGTTCTCAATTCCCCCACGCTGGGCAAGAAACTCTGTGCATCTACTCTCATGATTTTGGACACAAATCATTATTTTATACCCTTCAGGGATGCTGCCTGACCCACTGAGTTACCCACTGTGTTACCAGCATCTGCAACTCCTGTGTCTACAATAAAATGAGTTCCACTCTGGGCTGAAGCTGGAGTGCGACTCGGACTGGCATTCACTCTTAGTTCAAAGTCATGTGAAGCCCCATCCATTGGTACCTCTACAAAGCTGGGAAATCATCCTTACACTAATGATCATCCACTGGTGTAAATGCACGCTAAGACATAAAAATGCCGCCCGCCAACAGCTGCAGACTTGAAACGAGGGAGTGTTGAAGAATTGAAAGGAACGACTCATGCTGAATAGTAATCCAGCACAAAAGAGTAGAGTCCATAATGTGGGTGTTGGGTAATAACACACAATTCAGTGAAAAGAATCAGGCAAGGTCATTGTAAAGAAAAGGAAAATGAGAAGTACAGGAGGGGGGGTAGACTTATTAATTAAAGATACTTTTACCACATTGATATAACATCTCCTTCCCTAGGTAAGGGAATGCAATCAGTGAAAACTCTGTAATGTTCAAAGCGAGGAACAAAAAAAGGATATAAAAATATACTGTGTGCAGCCTCCAATTCTCAGAGCGTCGCTGAAGCAGAAGAATACATTAATACAGAGATTAGGGAAGCTTGCAGTGAATTAATGGGAGACTTAATTTTCATATAGATTGGGAAAAGAGAAGTTCAAACCAGAAAAGTACTATGTTCAAGATGGATTTTTGGAACAATATGTTCCAAACACATGAGAAGCCGGTCACACTAAATTAGTAACTTGTAATAAGCCAGAGTGAGTTACACTCCAACACTAAAGAACCTTCAACCAAGAAACGTTATTATATAGAGACACAAGAAACTGCAGTTGCTGCAATCATGAGTAAAATACAAACTGGTTGAGGAACTCAGCAAGTCAGGCAGCATCTGTGGAGGGAATGGACAGACGACTTTTCAGGTCAGGGCCTTTCTTTGGAATGAGGAATGGGCCCGACCTGAAACGTCATGTGTCCATTCCTTCAAAAGATGCTGCCTGACCCGCGAAGATCATTGTATGTTTAAATTCAATGTTGGGTTTAAATGAGGAGAAACATAATACAATCATTAATATCCTGGGCTTCGTACACCTAATTGAAAAGGAAGAGGACAAATATGATCAGCAGCAAATTGATCAAAACCTATTCAGTAAAATAGATGAAAAGTTCAAAAAGAAGATAGAAACAAAATGCTGGAGTAACTCAGCGGGACATGCAGCCTCTCTGGAGAGAAGGATTGAGTGACGTTTTGTGTCGAGACCCTTCTTCAAAATTGCCTGTATTGGACCCATTGTTTCCTATCCTTCCTGTTCATATATCTGTCCAAATATATTTTCAAAGTTGCAATTGTACCTGTTTCTTTACCTTCTTCTAGCAACTCATTCTAGCTATGGACTACCTTCTAAGCAAATAAGTTGCTGTCAACTTCCCTCTTAAAATCTCTCACCTCAACCCCATGCCCTTTAGTTTTAGAATCCTTTCCCCTGGGGAAAAGTCTATGAGCGTTAACTTTATCCATGTTCTTCATGATCTTGTACAACCTAGTAAGGTCACCCCTCAGCCTCATATGCTCCAAAGTAAAATAACTATCCTCTCCTGATCACTCAAGCCGACAAACCCAGGTAACATCCCGGTGAAAATCTTCTGTACCCTTTCCAACTTAATCAGGAAACATGCTCCCGATGTTGGGGGAGTCCAGAACCAGGGGCCACAGTTTAAGAATAAGGGGTAAGCCATTTAGAACAGAGATGAGGAAACACTTTTTCACACAGAGAGTTGTGAGTCTGTGGAATTATCTGCCTCAGAGGGCGGTGGAAGCCGGTTCTCTGGATACTTTCAAGAGAGAGCTGGTATAGGGCTCTTAAAGATAGTGCTGTCAGGGAATATGAGGCGAAAGCAGGAACGGGGTACTGATTGTGGATGATCAGCCATGATCATATTGAATGGCGGTGCTGGCTCGGAGGGCTGAATGGCCTACTCCTGCACCTATTGTCTACTGTCTATTGTCTATTGATATCCTTCCTACAGCTGGGCAAACAGAACTGCACACAGCACTCACTAATGACCTACACAACTTCACCATGATGTGCCAACTTTTGCAATTGATACTCTTCACGATGAAGGCAAACACCTTCTTCCCCACAATGTTCACATGGTAGGGCGGCACAGTGGTGCAGCAGTAGAGCAACTGCCTTACAGAGCCAGAGACCCAGGTTCGATCCTGCTTGTCTGTACGGAGTTTGTTCGTTCTTATAGAAACATATAAAATTCTTAAGGGATTGGACAGGTTAGATGCAGAAAGAATGTTCTCGACGTTGGAGGAGTCCAGAATCAGGGTTCAAAGTTATTAAGAATAATAGGTCGGCCAATTTGGACTGAGATGAGGAAAAAGTTTTTCACCCAGAGGGTTGTGAAACTGTGGAAATCTCTGCCACAGAAGGCAGTGGAGGCAAATTTACTAGATGTTTTCAAGAGAGAGTTATATATTGCTCTTAGGGCTCACGGAATCAAAGGATATAGGGAGAAAGCAGGAACAGGGTATAGATTTTGGATGATTAGCCATAATCACATTGAATAGCAGTGCTGGCAAGAAGGGCTGAATGGCCTACTCCTGCATCTATTTTCTATGTTTCTATGTTTCTCCCCGTGACCATGTGGGTTTTCTCCGAGATCTTCGGTTTAATCCCACACTCAAAAGACGTGCAGGTTTGTTGGTTTATTGGCTTGGTATGAATGTAAAATTGGCTCTAGAGTGTGTAGGGTAGTGTTAATGTGTGGGGATCACTGGTCGGTGCAGACTCGGTGGGCCTTCGGTGGGCCGAAGGGCCTGTTTCCGCGCTGTATCTTTAAACTAAACTAAACATAAATCGTCACTTTCAGGGCACCATGCACCAGATCTCTCTGTCCTCCAGCGCTCTCCAGGACTCGACTATTTATAGTGTATGTCCTGCCCTGGTTTGACATATAAAAGTACATGATCTCACACTGGCCCGCTGTATGCTTATCTGTTAACTGTTTAATTTGTAGCTAGCTCTTGGTTCAAGAGTCATACAGCATGGAAATAGGGCCTTCGGTCCAAATCATCCACACTGGCCAAATGCCCCATCTAAGCTAGTCCCATTTGCCTGCCTTTGACCCATATTCTTCCAAATCCTACCTATCGATGTACCTTTCCAAATGCCCTTTACACTTTCTTTTTGTGCCAGCCTCAACTTTTATAACATCCCCTGGCAGCTCGTTCCATATTTCCACAACCTTCTAAAGAATGCTACTGTAGAGACCATATTATTGTACGGGTGTGAGGCATGGACTCTCACTCGAGCACTGTCCAAGTCTCTCGATGGTACAGACAACCGAATGCTCAGAAAGGTTCAAAATGTCCCTCCAACTGAGGGACCACATCACCAACGCCCAGAGATTCCACCTCTGACCGAGAAGATCAGGTTGAGAAGGATGAGGCTCGCTGGTCACTGCCACCGCCACCCAGTAATGCCAGCAAACCCAGAAATGCCAGCAATCTTTCTCCTCTCACATTAACCCTGTGCCCTCTAGTTCTTGATTCCTCTAACCTGGGAATAGGAATGCCCTGTCGAGAAAGGGCATCATAATATTCTAGCAGTCCTGTACACTAAGCCTGGAACCCTTGCTTCATCAATTACTTGATAATCAGTTATCAATTACAAAGACATAAAAGATTGTTAAGGATTTGGAAATGCTAGAGGCAGGAAACATGTTCCCGATGTTGGGGGAGTCCAGAACCAGGGGCCAAAGTTTAAGAATAAGGGGTAAGCTATTTAGAACGGAGACGAGGAAACACTTTTTCTCACAGAGAGGTGTGAGTGTGTGGAATTCTCTGCCTCAGAGGGCGGTGGAGGCCAGTTCTCTGGATGCTTTCAAGAGAGAGCTGGATAGGGCTCTTAAAGATAGCGGAGTCAGGGGATATGGGGAGAAGGCAGGAACAGGGTACTGATCGGGGATGATTAGCCATGATCACATTGAATAGCAGTGCTGGCTCGAAGGGCCGAATGGCCTACTCCTTCACCTATTTTAAAATTTATTTTGATTCTCTGGCTGTACCTACCGAAATGTAACACCCTTTTTCTTACCATGATTTTTTTCTACCATGCACCTTCCCGTTCCACCAACCTGCCTACATTTATGCTCACCCGCTTCACAATTCATGACACTCAAAGCTTTATGTCATCTGTATCCAAGTACTTGGATGTCCATCCAAGTCATTTGGGCAGCACAGTGGCACAGCAGTAGAGTTGCTGCCTCACGGCGCCAGAGAGGATGCTGACTATGCGGAGTTTGCACGTTCTCCCTGTGACCGCGTGGGTTTTCTCCGGGTGCTCCCGTGTCCTCCCACATTCCAAAGACGTGCGGATTTGTATGTTAATTGGCCTCTGTAAATTGTGCCGGGGATGGAGGAAAGAACTAGTGTATGGGGTTATAGATGGTAGGCATGGGCCGAAGGGCCTGTTTCTATGCTGTATCTCTAAATTCATTCATTCATTCATCATCGTTGAAAACATTAGCGACACAGTGGTGCTGGTTTCCAACGGGAACGGTGACGGACGCACCGCACATCTCTGTCCTCTAGTTCCTGCGGAATTCCGCCGCTGGAAGTACAGGATTTTGGTGTGTGTGTGCTTTACCATCATCCCTTACAATGCTATGTACGACAGTGATCGCAACTTCTACTGAAGTGTTGATGGCCGTTGGCTCACTAGAAGCTCATCTGCCCTTTGACAAGTCTTGTTTTTGGTCCTGTTGGGGGTCCACAGCCCCCTCCTCACCTGGCAAACCAGTGGGGTAGACGGTTCAGTCGCCGACTATCCGACCATGGAGCAGGTAGCACGGTATTACATGGTACCTGTGGCAGGGGGGAACTTAATTCTGTATCTCTAAAATTAAATTAATACATATTGTGAGATCCAGTCCTTATAGCAACTCCATTGGACCCTCCCCTCTAGTACATAAATAACCTCTCATTTCAATTTGAGTAGTCACAAAGTGCTGGAGTAACTCAGCGGGTCAGGCAGCATCTCTGGAAAACATGGACGGGAGACGCTTTGGGACGAGAACCTTCTTCGCACTCCTGCTGGCATTACTGCGGCCCAAATGAGTGCCCATAGCTACACTTTTTTCTTGGAAAAAGTGAGATGAGTCAAAGAAGAAATTGTTGAGCGTGAAGACAACTTCTGCTGGGTGAAGGAGAGTGTTAGTGGAGGGAAACCGATTGGGTCTGTGCTCAAGGAAGATTTGGAGGGTGTGGAGATCTTCCAGGTGATAGAAGAAAGTGTGAAGGGGCTGGACGTCCATGGTAAAGATAAGGCAATGGGTGTCAGGAAACTGAAAGTTGTTGAAGGAGAGTGAGGTAATAGCTATAGATTGGAATGGACTGGCAAGGGAGGGGAATAGGATGGAATTGGGCAATTGGAGATGAGTGCAGTGGGACAGAAACGGGCAGAAGCCTGGGTCTGCCAGGGCAGTCCTGGTAATGGATATTGAGAAGGAAATAGAAACGGGCAATGAAGGTCAGCGGGCGTTTCAGACAAACTCTATTTCCTATCATTACCGATCCTTTATCCATGCTGCTTCTGCCCCTTTAATTCTATGGGGTTCACTTGTGATGCAACGCCCTCTTTAATTTAGTTTACTTTAGAGATACAGCACAGAAATACAGGCCCTTCGGCCCACCGAGCCCGTACCGACCTGCGTTCCCCGCACATTAACGCTACCCTACACACACTTGGGGCAATTTTAGATTTATACCAAGCCAATAAACCTACAAACCTGTAGGTCTTTGGAGCATGGGAGGAAACCGAAGATCTCGGAGAAAACCCACGCAGGTCACGGGAAGAAGGTACAAACTCCGTAGTCAGGATTGAACCCGGGTATCTGGCACTGAAAGGCAGTAACTCTACTGCTACGCCACCGTGCTTATTGGATAAAATCATTCACGGTGATGGGGAAGACGACTGTGAAGGAGTGCGCGAGTTACCTGATAATTTCCACTTTCTGTTTCACCAAGATAGCTTGATTGCATTTAATTGGGTTGAGTTGCGCTCAATCTGGCCCTTCGTCTATACCTCATCTCCAGCTGAAGTGAGTTTGGGTCCAATCATCCTGCTGAGTGTACTTCCCCAGCCACACCAAAAGGGCGAGCAGTTGCAGGCAGTAGCTTAGCCAAAAGTGGCAGATCCCGGCGCCCTATTCCTGAACTGCCATGATGACCTTAGTTGCCAAAAGTCTTTCAACAGTTTTTAAATATCTCTCATCAAAGGAAGGGCACTGGTGGACTGCTGCCAGAGACCCGGGTTCAATCCCAACCTCGGGTCCTGGGTCCCGATCAAGGGCCCATTCCAGAACCAGGGGTCACAGTTTAAGAGTAGTGGGTAGGCCATTTAGGACTGAGATGAGGAAAATCGATTTCACCCAGTGAGTTGTGAATCTGTGGAATTCTCTGCCACAGAAGGCAGTGAAGGCCAATTCACTGGATGTATCCAAGAGAGAGTTAGGTATAGCTCTTAGGGATAACGGAATCAAGGGATATGTGGAGAAAGCAGGAACGGGGTACTGATTTTGAATGATCAGCCATGATCATATTGAATGGCGGTGCTGGATCGAAGGGCCAAATGGCCTACTCCTGCACCTATGTTCTATGTTTCTATGTATGAGCAGAGTTTGTACGTTCTCCCTGTGACCATGTGGGTTACTTGCCACACTGAAAAGGCATACAGGTCTATAAGTTAATTAGCTTGGGTGAGTTGTAAAACTGTCTCTTGTGTGTAGGATGGTGCTAGTGTACAGGATGATCGCTGGTCGGCAAGCACCTGATGGGCCGAAGGGCCTGTTTCCAGGTGCTTCAGTTTCCTCCCACACCCCAAAGGCATGCGGGTTTGTAGGCCAATTGGCTTCTGCAAATTGCCCTTAGCATGCAGGTAGTATATGAGAAAGTGGGATAACAGAATTCGAGTGAATGGGTGATCGATGGTCACTTTGTGTGCTGAAGGGCCCGTTTCCACACTGTATCTCCAAACTAAACAAAAAGCATTGAAACAGCTCAAATGTATATAATATATTTTAAATAATAAATGTACTTACAAGCATCGTTAAATGCCAGAAATGAACTTAAAACTTTAAGATTTGCTAACAGAGGGGGGAAAAGCACACAACTTTCCAATTGTGGTTTGCAACCACTTTCAGTATAAGAAATGCCAGATGTAGCTGATTTAAAGTGGTGAGGCTGGTTCAGATTAGGATATTTGCACTCTGTCCTAATGCCCTCAGACTCAGCACTGAGAGGTAGCACAGTGGGAGATCAGATGAGAGGTAGATAGGATGGTCAAAAATACTTTTGGCACATTGACCTTCATAGGTCAGTGTATTGAGTATAAAAGTTGAGAGGTCATGCTGCAGTTATACAGTATAAGGACTCATTTGGAGTATTGTGTTCAGTTTCCGGCACCATGTTATAGGAAAGATGTTGTCAAGGTGGAGTGGGTACAGCGAAGATTTACGAGGATGTTGCCAGGACTCGAGGGCTTGAGCAACAGGGAGATTGAACAGGCCACGATTTTATTCCTTGGAGCGCAGGAGGATGAAGGGTGACCATACAGAGGGGCACAAAATCATGAGAGGAATAGGTCGGGTAAATGCACTCTTTTACCCAGAGTAGGGGAATTGTCTCGCAGAAGACATAGGTTTAAGGTGAGGGAGGAAAGATTTAATAGGAACTTGAGTTTTTTGGGGTTTTTTAAACACAAATGGTGGTGGATGTATGGAAAGGCTGCCGGAGGAGGTGGTTGAGGCAGGTACTACGCAACATTTAAGAAGCATTTAGATAGGTGCGTGGATAGGATTGGTTTAGAGTGATATGGGCCAAACACAGGCAGGTGGGACTAGTGAAGTTGAGATATGTTGGTCGGTGTGGGCAATTTGGGCTGAAGGGCCTGTTTCCACGCTGTGTAACACTATGACTCTCTATGAGAGGCGTCCACCCTTCAGCTTGCTTCAGCTCTTCACGTCACTCTGAATCAGGCAGTCACTCTCCACGGAGCTGCCACCTGGAGAGCAGTCAAATCCACACCCAAACTTTACAATATTTACATCTAATGCCTTTTCTTTAAGATTTTACTAATGAAAAAAAAAATTACATCTGTGACTACCTCTTTAATAATTTTTGAATGTGAATGTCAGAGATATTCGGATATTACTATTGGAACTGACAGCTGGTTCTGCCTTGGAACACATACTTAACCTGCTGTCAATGCATTTCTACCACTGTGCAGGGCTTCTAAGATCAGGTCAGAGCTGTTTTTACATAGAACAGTGCAGCACAGGCACAGGCTCTAAAGTCCACAGTGATCGTGCTAAACAGGTTGCCAAGTTAAATAAATCTCCTCTGCCTGCACGTGGTCCATATCCCACCATTACATGCACATACACAAATCTATCCAAATGCCTCTTCAATGCCACAGACCGACACAAAGTGCTGGAGTAACTCAACAGGTCAGGCAGCATCTCTGGAGAAAAAGGACAGGTGACCATTCTTCAGTCCCGACCCAAAACGTCACCCATCCTTTTTCTCCAGAGATGCTGCCTGGCCTGCTGAGTCACTCCTGCACTTTATGCCTATGTTTTGTATAAACCAGCATCTACATTTCTTTGTTTCTCTTAAATGCCATTATTCAATCTGCCTCCATCAAACTCTGTAACAAAACATGCACTACATAACACCTTCAAACTTTGCCCCTCTTACCATAAACATATGTCCTCTAGCCATTGATATTTCTATTGTTGTGGGGGAAAAAAGTTGGAATTGTCTACCCTGTCTGTTCCTTCAAATTTTTGTTGTGAAATTTCTCACTCATGGAACTATTCAAGGTCAGGTTAGGATCAGATGGTAGGAGAATGATTAGGATAGGCAACTCATTACTGCAGGGAACACTCTTTGTAAATTAACCGAAGGCTCCTGAGGAAGGGCATCAAATATGGAACAATTTGTAAAAAAAAATGGACTGGAAAAAAAGTTAAGGTGAAATTGGGTTCAAGTGTTGAAAGAGGGAATAGAACAATTCTGCCAAGTGAAATTTAAGGAGAGAATTGAAACCTTCTCCAGTCCCAAGTGGTCAACCGAATGTGTCCATTGCAACTTCTGTTGCCAAAAAGGTGTCAGAAATAATCCTGACTTTCCAATACTTTGATTTAAAAGATCTGAAATATTTGCTTCTCTCCATTCACTAATGTCAAGAAAATCAGCTCCACAAAAAATGTTTCTATAAAGCACTTGTTAAACTATTTTAGACCCAACTTTACAGTTCTGTTATTTTGCTGATGTACAGCTGGGAGTTGTGTTCTTATTTACAGACAAATTATAATATTGGTTTTAATATTTGTAAATGCAACTTATTCTCAGTTACCAACACCTTCAACTTTTCATGAAAAAAAAGATCGTGGCATGTGCTTTATCATAAAAAATCATGCTACATTGTTTAAAGAGGAGAAAAAAACCCAAAGAGACAGACTCGAACACCAAATGCAAAGTGATGGAAGGAACTGCAGTTGCTGGTTTACACCGAAGATAGACACAATATGCAGGAGTGACTCAGGCAGCATCTCTGGAGAAAAGGAATAGGCGACGTTTCGGGTCGAGACCCTTCTTTAGACTGAGGGTCAGCTCACGGTCTTAACCCGAAACAAGACCTATTCCTTCTCTCCAGAGATGCTGCCTGACCCGCTGAGTTACTGTCACTGAGTTACTCCAGCATTTTGTGTCTATCTCTAAATGCAAAAGTGAACAAAGTTCTGGGAAATTAGACCAAAATCTTGCGGGTCGGTGGCAATCATGAAGAAAATGCTTTTACAAGACAAGATGAATTATTAATTATAAGTGGTCATAATCATCCATAAATAGTTAGTTTTCATAACCAAAGAGGAAAAATTTAGAAGTATAAGCTGCCATGCAATCCATAAGAGAGACACAAGAGACTGCAGATACTGGAATCTTGAGCAAAAAATACAAAGCATTGGTGAAACACCATCAATTTAATGGCTTCTATTTATTCTACAATATACAATGCAAAATTGGCATCAAATGAACCTTCTCATAAATTAATTACTACACTGATGCAGTTTTCATAACAATTGATGGTGCAATGAACCCTAATGAGATTAAACCATATGGTCAAGATAGGTCTGATTAATGAAGCAGCCCCATTGTCACCGGTCCCTTTCCCTTTCCCCCAGCATTTGTTACATTCCTTCTCTCCAGAGATACTGCCTGTCCCGCTGAGTTACTCCAGCTTGTTGTGTCTATCTTCGGTTCCTTCCTACACATTTGTTACACTTTCTTTTTATTTATTCAATTTTTAGTTTGTGGGCATCACTGCAAAGGGCAGCATTTTCAGCCCATCCCTACTGCTCTCAAGTAGATGGCAGTGAAGCCTCCTCCTTCAACACCTCAAGTCCTTCAGTTTCTTTACTTGAGCACAAATTCTTGATCGTGATACTTTTTTTCAAATTTCAAAATAGACTTTATTCGAGAAATAAATATGTACAATACATGATCCTTATAAAACTCCATCCGACATTCTCAGAGGCTATTCATTAATTCAATACTGTTTACACAAATTACAACATTTTACCTCCCACCTTTGCCACTCATGTGGCCCACTGGTGTATTTTGAGGGGTGTCTCCGCCACACCCTGCCCCCCATGCCCAGCAGCAGAAGGACCCTAGATTGTGGTCCTCCCCCGCCAAGCCTTGGAGTTGGCTGCACCAAGCTTCAGTGAGTCCCTCAGCACGTACTCCTGCAGTCTGCAGCAGGCCAGTCAGCAACGTTCCTCGATGGACATCCCACTCCGCTGGGAGGTCAACAAAGCACAGGCAGACCAAAGGGTGTCTCTTACTGAGTTGATGGCCTTCCAGCAGCATTCGATGCCACTGAATGGCTTCAGGGCGTATAAATATCCCCATTTCAGGGGTTATCTAAGGATTAGCCGTACTCATTGTTCTGAACTCACATTTGAGCCAGACTGGGTAAGGATCGAAGATGTAAAAGACATTTGGACCGGTACATGGAGAGGAAATGTTTAGAGGGATATCGACCACATCAGGGCAAATGGGACAAGTTTAGATGGGGCCTCTTGGTCGGCATGGCTAAGTTGTGCTGAATGGCCTGTTTCTGAGTTGTACGATTCTAGGACTATGACTATTTCCTACCACAAATGAAAGTGAATCATTCTTTGTTCATGACCTCTTATGACCTTACACATTCAATCAAATTTGCACTCAGCTTCCTTTGTTCAAAAATCTATTTTCATTAAATGAGATGCCATACCCAAGGCCCCATCTGCTCCTTCAGGCAGATGCAACAAATCCCATGTCACTATTTGTATGCGCCCATGTGTTGTGCCCAATCCTACATCTGTTTTGGGGATATTGATTGCCTGGCAATTATAACTGCTGTTTGTTGGAGTCGAGTTCAGTTAAGCTTAGAGATACAGCGTAGAAAGAAGCCCTTCTGCCTACCGTAGTCCGCACTGCCCAACAATCACTTGGTAAAAATTGTAAATTGTCCCTAGTGTGTATAAATTAATGCTAGTGTACGGGGATCGCTGGTCGGTGCGGACTCAGTGGGCCGATGGGCCAGTTTCCGCACTGTATCTCAACACTAAACTAAACACCTATGCACTAGTTCCATCCTCTACACATTCAGGACAATTTACAGAAGCCATTTAGCCTACACACCTGCACATCTTTGGAATGTGGGAGGAAACTGGAGCCAGCTAAACAGTGCTAAACCTACACGGTCACAGGGAGAACATACAAGCTGCAAGCAGATAGCACCCACAGTCAGTATCGAATACGGGTCTCTGGCACTGTTAGGCAACAATTCTACCAATGTGCCACTGTGCCGCCCCAGGTGCTTAATCATTATTATTAAGCATAGCTGTTGCCATTTTCCCAAATTTCAAATTATGATGATCTGAAGTTAAGTTGCGCATCTACAGTGTTGGGATTTGAACCGAGGTCTGGGGTTTGCGAGTCTTGGAGTCTGGATTACTAACCTGGTAATCAAATTGCTGTCTGACTGGTAATACTGATATAAATACTGGTATAACGATGTTGGGTCCAAGTTTAGAGTTTAGGTTAGAGATACAGCAGGGAAACAGGCCCTTTCAGCCCACCGAGTTCACGCTGACCAGCAATCCCCTTAGACTGGCACTGTCCTACACACTAGGGACAATTTACAATTTTTACTAAAGCCAATAACCTGCAAACTAGTACATTTTTGGAGAGGTAAAAACCACGCAGTCACAGGGAGAACGTACAAACCCTGTACAGACAGCACCTGTAGTCAGGTTCGAACCCAGGTCTCTGGCGCTGTAAGGCAGTAACTCTACGCTGCGCCACCGTGCTGACCCTGTTGGCTTACAGATTTTCTAAGCAGCGGCACTTAAATGTTAAACCATATAGAAACATAGAAACATAGAAACATAGAAACATAGAAATTAGGTGCAGGAGTAGGCCATTCGGCCCTTCGAGCCTGCACCGCCATTCAATATGATCATGGCTGATCATCCAACTCAGTATCCCGTACCTGCCTTCTCTCCATACCCTCTGATCCCCTTAGCCACAAGGGCCACATCTAACTCCCTCTTAAATATAGCCAATGAACTGGCCTCGACTACCCTCTGTGGCAGGGAGTTCCAGAGATTCACCACTCTCTGTGTGAAAAAAGTTCTTCTCATCTCGGTTTTAAAGGATTTCCCCCTTATCCTTAAGCTGTGACCCCTTGTCCTGGACTTCCCCAACATCGGGAGCAATCTTCCTGCATCTAGCCTGTCCAACCCCTTAAGAATTTTGTAAGTTTCTATAAGATCCCCTCTCAATCTCCTAAATTCTAGAGAGTATAAACCAAGTCTATCCAGTCTTTCTTCATAAGACAGTCCTGACATCCCAGGAATCAGTCTGGTGAACCTTCTCTGCACTCCATCTATGGCAATAATGTCCTTCCTCAGATTTGGAGACCAAAACTGTACGCAATACTCCAGGTGTGGTCTCACCAAGACCCTGTACAACTGCAGTAGAACCTCCCTGCTCCTATACTCAAATCCTTTTGCTATGAAAGCTAACATACCATTCGCTTTCTTCACTGCCTGCTGCACCTGCATGCCCACTTTCAATGACTGGTGTACCATGACACCCAGGTCTCGCTGCATCTCCCCTTTTCCTAGTCGGCCACCATTTAGATAATAGTCTGCTTTCCTGTTTTTGCCACCAAAATGGATAACCTCACATTTATCCACATTATACTGCATCTTCCAAACATTTGCCCACTCACCCAGCCTATCCAAGTCACCTTGCAGTCTCCTAGCATCCTCCTCACAGCTAACACTGCCCCCCAGCTTCGTGTCATCCGCAAACTTGGAGATATTGCCTTCAATTCCCTCATCCAGATCATTAATATATATTGTAAATAGCTGGGGTCCCAGCACTGAGCCTTGCGGTACCCCACTAGTCACTGCCTGCCATTGTGAAAAGGACCCGTTTACTCCTACTCTTTGCTTCCTGTTTGCCAGCCAGTTCTCTATCCACATCAATACTGAACCCCCAATGCCGTGTGCTTTAAGTTTGTAAACTAATCTCTTATGTGGGACCTTGTCGAAAGCCTTCTGGAAGTCCAGATACACCACATCCACTGGTTCTCCCCTATCCACGCTACTAGTTACATCCTCGAAAAATTCTATAAGATTCGTCAGACATGATTTACCTTTTGTAAATCCATGCTGACTTTGTCCAATGATTTCACCACTTTCCAAATGTGCTGCTATCCCATCTTTAATAACTGACTCTAGCAGTTTCCCCACTACCGATGTTAGACTAACTGCTCTGTAAGCTTGTGTAGAAAGAACTGCAGTTGCTGGTTTAAAGCGAAGAAAGACACAAGATGCTGGAGTAACTCAGCGGGACAGGCAGCATCTCTGGAGAAGGAATGGGTGACATTTTGGGTCGAGACTAGACTAGTCTGAATAAGGGGCTCGACCCGAATCATTACCCATTCTTTCTGTCCAGAGATGCTGCCTGTCCCGCTGAGTTACTCCAGCATTTTGTGTCTATCAGTGAGCTTGTGTTGGTGAAGCAGGTGATTCTTCCTTGATGGAATTCATTGACAACAAAACAACGCAGCAGTGTAACAGAAGGCACTCTGTGGTAAATTTGTCACCTCTTGTCAATGGAAGGATAATCCACTAGCAACATGCGATGGAACAAAAGAGCCGACTAATTCCCCTTCTGCTGCCCTGTGCAAGATTACTACAACGGAGGAGCTGATGACTGATCGGAGTAATTCATCACGATCACGTAATCTTCAGAAACAAGGTGAAGCGACCTCCTGTGATGGAAAATATAGACTTCTGTGGATTAAAGCCACGTATTCCTCACAGGCTGGTTGCACTTAACACTGCACTGCATCACAAATTATTTTCTGAACGAAATCCATCACATCTGCATTTGAATCGATCAATATTATGTGTTTGCACCATCTCTCTGGAAGTAATGGCTCTGCAAATTTATTTTGAAGTTGCTACATTTGAGCTGAATCCATGTCCCCTGATTTCAAAGCTGGACACAAGGCTTACCAAGGCATGCACTGTCTTAAACAAAAGCAATCAAAGCTGCAAACACTCAGCAGAGCGTCCCACATCTGAGGGAGAAGGTAACACGATCAACGCTGTACATCGGCAACCTATGTTGGGATGTTCGAGGCCTTCATGTTGGATTGGATTCCTTTATTGTCATTCAGACCTTTCGGTCTGAACGAAATTTCATTGCCTGCAGTCATACATATAATAATAAATAGCGAAACGTACAATAAACACAAATTAACATCCACCACAGTGAGTTCACCAGGCACCTCCTCACTGTGATGGAGGCAAAAGTCTTAAATCTCTGCGAGGCATTACTATTACCAACAATTTGGCCTGGAATAACTGCAATGAAATACGGCCACAAAAGCACTCCAACACTTCTACTTCCAAGTGGGTCTACAATCCAATCTCCTCCTTAAACGATGGATCCACTCTGTGACCCACGCTCACCCCCGGAGTGAATTCAAGCTCACGTTCACTTGCTGCATAACAGAGTTCTCCCTCACACACACCCAAATGTCAAATTTGGTCCTCGGACCATCTACTCATGGGAACAGATTACCTTTGTCGGCTGAGTAGAAAGGAACTGCAGATGCTGGTTTGCACCAAAGGTAGATACAAAATGCTGGAGTAACTCAGCGGGTCATGCAGCATCTCTGGGGAAAAGGAATAGGTGACATTTCGGGTCGAGACACTTTCTCAGACTGAAGTCTGAAGAAGGATCTTGACCCGAAACGTCATATATTCCTTATCTCCAGAGATGCTGCCTGGCCTACTGAATTATTTCACCATTTTGGTTCTACCTTTGTCTATTGGAGATAAACCTGTCATAACCTTGTGCATTTTAATAACATTTCCTCTCAAATCCATTGCTCTGAGGTAGTGACTTGATTTTTAAGTGCGGTGCCACAACAAGGCCCCAACTGTTCTATCAGGCAGATGCAACAAATCCTATGTCTCTACCCCACCCAGAGCATATTGCAAGTATCCCCACTGTGGCGCTCCTGGTGGACCTGCTGCCTCACAGCGCCAGAGACCACGGTATTGATCCTCCCCGTGGTTGCTTGGATTTCCTCTGGGTTCTCCGGTTTCCTCCCTCATCCCAAAGACATGCAGGTTTGTGGGTTAATTGTGGGGTTTGTAGTACAAGGAGTGGGTACAAATGTGGGATAACATAGAACTGGTGTGTGAACGGGTGTTCGATGGTCAGCCTGGACTCAGTGGGCCAAAGGGCCTGTGTCCATGTTATATCTTTCAATCGGTAAATGAACCCTCAATCTATTTTTGTGATAATGACTGGCTGATAGATGGAACATTGTTGCTGTTTGTGACAGTTTCCTTTGCATGGACATGGCATCTACAGCATTATAACGGTGAATTCTTTGACGGTAAAACGCTATGGGGTGATCTGAGGTTGAGAAAGGTGCTTTACAAATGTACGTTTAAATAAGCATTGCATCACGTGCTGAGTCGCAATATATTGCCTGCAATTCTTGCCATGCAACTGAAACTCGGATGAGTAAAATCGTGAAGCATGGTTTGAACTTTGCAGTTTGAAGATGGTTGCACCCGACTGAAAATTGGGAGAGCAATCAATCTGCCATGTCTAACGCAGGCCATCAGTACGGATTGGTTAACCAAAGAAAATATATTCTTTGGTTTAACCCGAGGCCCTTTTTTCTTTAAAGAATCTAGAGATTGGAAAAAAAACCCAATGGAAGTCACAAGTTTCACAGTCCATTAAAACCATACAAATTCTTCTTGGAAAGCTGTGTAATATTGTTGGTAATTTCCGTAGAATTGTAGCCAGTGGTAGACACAAAATGCTGGAGTAACTCAGCGGGACAGGCAGCATCTCTGGAGAGAAGGAATGGGTGACGTTTCGGGTCGAGACCCTTCTTCAGAAGGGCAGCCAGTGGTTCAGTCATTTTATATTAAGTCTCAAGGCAATACAATTGAGATGAAGCAAAGTACAGACTGTAATATTAAAGGGGTGATGGTAAGCAGTCTGAAGAAGGGCCTCGACCTGAAGCGTCACCCATTCCTTCTCTCCAGAGATGCTGCCTGTTCCGCTGAGTTACTCCAGCTTTTTTGTGTCTATTTCGGTTTAACCCAGCACCTGCTGGCCCTTCCAACACCTCAAAGTCATAGCTTAGTCAAGAGGTTCTTGTGGACTTGTAAAATTTTAACATTATTTTAGCCCAAATTAAGTTTAAGTTTTAAACTTTCTTCCTTAAATTTGCTCCGTGTCGACGATAAAACTTCAAACTAGTTGCTTTCGCTCTGTAACTCGAGAATGTATTAGATTATCCTTGCAAACGATGGATAGCAGTTACAAAAACACCTCACTCGGTGATATAAGTAGCCTAGACTAAGAATGAACTGGATGCCTAGAATCATTAGACATGCAGGATGCTTCGATTTAAAATTGATAAGTGTTAATTTCACACTCTAAGACAGGCTGCAAACAATACCGTCTTTATTAATTAGAAGCCAGTTGTGCATTGATCACTCAACAAGGTTATATTTATATATTTTTTTCATTTTCTTTTTTCTCCACCAGCGTAACAGAACTGCAAAATAAACTGTCCCTGTCCCACTGTACGAGTTCATTCCAAGAGCTCTCCCGAGTTTAAAAAAAAAATCAAACTCGTGGTAAGCACGTAGAATGAACGTAGCGGGTACGTCGGAGCTCGGGGACATCTCTTAGCGGCTCGTAACGCTAACGGCAGGTACTCTGGAAAACTTGCTAATGGCAGGTAAGCTCGGGAAGACTCGTGAAGATTTTTCAACATGTTGAAAAATGTCCATGAGAGCCCCGAGTACTTACGAGCGGCCATTACCGTAAATCTCCGAGTTCGAATCGGGGCAAACTCAGCGAGAACTCTTGAATGAACTTGTACAGTATGACAGGGCTTTAACAGAACTGCAAAATAAACATGATTTAAGGTAGATAAGGTTTATTATTGATTTATGCTCATTCACTTGTTACTTTTGACAGGTGTTTATATCTTGTTTTAATGACATTCTGTACTTGATAAATGAATGCATGATTCTCCTAACTCCGTGTAATTGCAAAAATTCAGATGAATAAAAATCAAATTAATTGCTTCGAGACGCAAGGATGCAGATGGTCGAATCTGGAGCATCAAACAACCTGTTGGAGGCAGCTCAATAGGTCAAGCAGCATCTATGGGGGGGGGGGGAGGGGGGTGGGTGGGAAGAACGGTCAACATTTTGGGTCGAATCCCTACACTCAAGACCATTCCCGAAGCCACTCGTCCCACCGGGACTCACCGGGTTGCTTATAAAGAGACTTAAAAAGGACCATGTAATAAAATGATACATGGGTAAAAGGTGTTAGGATGGTCAAAGTATCATGGCACAGCAAGCATTAAGTTAATAGGGGCATTGACCAATGTTAAAGCGAGGGAGCACAGTGGCGCAGCGGTCAAGCTGCTACCTTACAGAGACCCTGGTTCGATCCTGACTACGGGTGCTGTCTGTACAGAGATTCTACGTTCTCCCTGTGACCGCATGGGTTTTCTCCAGGTGCTTCAGCTTACTCCCACGTTCCAAAGACGTGCAAGTTTGGCTTCAGCAAAAATTGTTTTTAAAAAATTTTCCCTAGTGTAAATAGTGCTAGTGTACGGGATCACTGACTCAGTGGGCCAAAGGTCCTGCTTCTGCGTTGTGTTTCTAAACTAAAAGGTGCATGGATTAACTTGTTTAAGAAGGAATTGCAGATGCTGGAAAATCAAAGGTAGACAAAAGTGCTGGAGAAACTCAGTGGGTGAGGCAGCATCTATGGAGCGAAAGAAAAAGGCAACGTTTCGGGCCGAAACCCTATTAACTTGTTATGGTTTTCAAGTCTGTCCATTGGAGATATCCTGAACGGAAAAATAAAAGGCAGTGGCTTTGCAAATTCATAATGTTTCTTCAAGCAAAAATGGAAGTTAATTATAATTGCATGCAAAAAGTGGCTGCTTTATCTCGTCCTCTTCAATGAGATAGAAGCAAATTATGAGAGAATGCAACTTTAATTGTCTGTAAAATAGCAAGTCTTGTGCTGATTATGATACAAAGCTTTTGAACATATTGCTGTTCTCTTCAACAAATACTCTGTGATTAGATGGTACCTTCTGGTGGTCATTATATCGACTAGCTCCTGTAGACTTGAACTGGAAACCAATTAGATTTATGAGCATATTAAAACATCCATCTGCACCATAACAGAATATTCCAGCTATATTGTAAGTTCTCAGTAATAACATACACCACCCAATTAGTATTTACTGATCCATGCACCGTGGTGTAAACTGTTTATTTAGCAAACAGTGTAGAATTGTCTGCCGACTGAGGGTGGCTGATTCACTACATGGTCATCGTGCCATGCCATGCACATCCACAAGCACCTGGCTCAACTGCAATTATGACGCCACCTGGCATTCCCCCTTAACTGCTGACTCCAGTGGGAACACTACCTAGTTAGGCTTTAATGCAGGATTAGTTAATAAGAGAGCCAGCTGGTGGTATTTTACCGAATGCTCTTGCACAAGCCGAGCAATATAGTGTCACAGAGTCCGAGAGCATGGGAGGAGGCCATCCAGACCCATCAACTTCCCGCTGCCCTTCGAGCACCGATTACACCAATCCCACATTCATCTCCCTGCATTCCCACCAACGCACCACGGTAGAGTTGCTGCCTTATAGCGCGTTTGATCCTGGCTAGGGGTGCTGTTGGTACGGAATTTATACGTCCTCCCTGTGACAACATGGAATTTGTACATCCTCCCTGTGACAACTTTTTTCCCAGTTTGCCCCCTGGTTTCCTCCCGCACTCCAAAGACATACGGGTTTGGAAGTTAATTTGCTTCTGTAAAGTGTAAATTGTCCCTGGTGTGTACAATAGTGCTAGTGGATGCAGGGGCAGAAATCCCGGGAGGGCCAGGGGGGATACTTCCCCCCCCCCCCGTTTTGAGAGGTGGGGGACGATCCCCCCCCCCCCATTTTTTGTAATTCGGATTTAAAAACTCGGTGATACCTCCGCTTTCCGCGAGACAGTAGGGATGGGACTGATGATCGAGGGCGCCGATCGAGAGAGACGTCCGTCAGCAGGCAATGGGGGGGGTACCATGATGATTCAGCGCGGTGATTGGAGGAGGGAGGTGTCGGTCAGAGGCGGAAGTAGGGGGGGTGGGACTGAGGATAGAGCGCAGTGATTGGAGGAGGGAGACGTCTGTGGAGCAAAGATAATTGAGCGGAGCTTGAATTGCATTACCAGGTCATTGGGTCACAAGCGAAAAACACCCTCGTCAGCCCTGGACACAGACCTGCGCCTCATCCGCAGCCAGGATCGATCTCCGGTGCTGCAATCGCTGCCGAACCGCAAATGGACCGTCCCCGTCCCCATCCTAGTGCCCCCACCCATGCCCGGGGGTGGCCAAAGACGTCGGGAGTCAGACGGGAGCGGTACCCCCAGGCCCACAGCAAGCGCGGAGAAGCAGCGTTAAATCCAGCTCAACTCTGCCTGTCCCGCAAGGTTAACCTACAGCCCTGCCTGGACTTACTGGAACGACGGCCCAGGCTTACGGCCAGCGCGGAGAAGCATTGTTAGCTCTACGGCTTTGTGTGTGTGTGTGCGTGCGCGTGTGCGTGCGTGCGTGCGTGCGTGCGTGTGTGTGTGTGTGTGTGTGTGTGTGTCTGCCAAGAAATTGTGTGTCCCCCCGGTCCCCCCCATGTTTTGATAGCGATTTCCGTGCCCGAGTGGACGGGGCGATCGCTGGTTATCGCGGCCTCGGTGGGCCTGTTTCCAAGCTGTCTAAAGTAAAGAAGTCATGAAGGTAATTTTGTTCCTCGCGATCAGGACTGGCCAAAAATAGAACATGGAACACGAAACAGTACAGCACAGGAACAGGCACTTTGGCCCACGATATCTCTGCCATACATGATGCCAAGCCATCACGTATCTATCTGCAAACAACCCATATCTCTCCATATCCATATGTCTATTCAAAAGTATTTCAAAAGCCACAACGTATCTGCTTCAACCACCACCCCCAGCAGTGTGCTCCAGGCATTTACCACCCTCTGTGCAAAAATAAAATATTCTTCTTGTTTTATTATGAATGTTTAATGTTATATGTGTCATTCCTAACTGTCATTGTATGTCATGTTGTCACTTGCGGGCAGAGAACCAAGGCAAATTCCTTGTATGTGAATATATTTGGCCAATAAACTTATTCATTCATTCATAGCTTGAAAACGTTTTATACTTGCAATTTGCTTCAACAAAATAAAAGGCAATTGTAGATCAACCTTTATTATTCCATGCCATTTATAATCTCCACTACATGTATAATGCGTGTGGCTTTGCCCAGGTTGGCTACGACCGCTTCCACCGTCCACATCGGGTGGTAGGGTCGGTTTGATGGCAGTATTTAAGTCTTTAGGGTTGACACTGAACAGCGCTACGCTTAAATCGTGAAGGAGCTACTAGCGGTAACTTTTGCCTGCAAGAAAATCAAAGACTTCATCTTTGGCAACCCGATCACGATTGAAACCGACCACCAGCCCCTGGTCAGTAGCTCTCAACAAACCAAGCCACACGGCACCAGCGCATTTACAACGCACGATGATGGAACTACAGAGGTGTGACACCACATGCATTATATGTATAGTGGAGATTATAAATTGCATGGATTAATAATGGTTAATCTACAGCAATTTTTTTAAAGAATGATTGATTAAAACAGGCATCAGTGATCTCAGCAGGTTTGTTGGCTCAGGTAAATCAGTCTCTCACACGATTTAGGGTGGCATAGTGGCGCAGCAGGTAGAGCTTCTGCCTCACTGCCAGAGACCCGGGTTTGATTCCGATCTCAGGTGCTGCCTGTATGGAGTCTGCACATCTCTCCCTGACCACGTGGGTTTTCACCAGGTGCCCCGGTGTCCTCCCACATCTCAAAGATGTGCGTGTTTGCAGGTTAATTAGCCTCTGTAAATTGTCCCAGTGCAGGGATTATATAAAGAAGTGGGATTACATAGAATATTATGAACGGGCGATCGATTGTCAACGTGGTCTCGGTGTTTTGATGCTGAATCTCTAAACTAAACTAAAATATCGGCCAAATGTTTTGCATTGCATGGAAACATTTTCTTTAGCAAAATAAAAGACAATTTTGTGATGAATGAATGAAAGGCATCTGCGATCTATCTGGAATTTGTGGGCAGAGATTCATGCAGACACTCATGCAATGCCCTTTCGTGTCTACGACTGGATTATTAATTCAGTACAATTCAGTAACACACTCCAAAAACAAACTTGGCAGTCTCCAGCCACTTCTAAATAAATGCCAGATCTAAATAAATGCTAATTACCTTCAAAATCTTGCAATAATTGCCACTCTCACCTTCACTCTCCACCGAACCGATTCAGAAATTCAGAATGCAAGGTTAAAAGATATTACAGCGAGAGGTTTAATCTTTAATCCATTAACCGTATTTTAGGAATAATTCGTACTTACACTGAGTTTTAAAAATATGTTTGAAAAGCCCAGAGTCCTGAAAGGAATGCCGGCATTTTACTTTGCAGAGATGCTGGAGTTTCATGCTCCCATGCAAGTGGATAGGACAGGTTTGGAGGGATACGGGCCAAATGCAGACAGGTGAGACTAGTGTAGATGGGACTAGTTGGCCAGTGTGGGTAAGTTGGGCCGAAGGGTCTATTTCCATGCTGTAAGACTCCATGACTCCATGAGTGTGGAAGAAAGTCAATGCTCTGATTTTCACACTGTTGATCACCATTATGATTACAGCTACATTTTGACATTGGATGTCACTTGAACTCTCAGAGTGGAGCGTAGTTATTCAAGGTCTGACAGCCAGTACTCTGGAAAGCCATTCCTGCTGAAAGTCTGTCAGGATCAGATACAGCAACGATGAGGAACTTGGGCAAGTTACAGATAATCTGTGTCCTTTACTTTAATTGAGTTCATTGCAAGCACTCAATTGTTTTCAATGCGCAGACAAGGTGACAGATTTGCAGAGTGCCTGCGCTCTGTCCGCCTTGGCCATCTGGAGCTCCCGGTTGCAAGCTATTTTAATCCCTCTTCCCATTCCTTGTCCGTCCTTGCCTTTCTCCATTGCCAGGATTAGAGCAAACATAAACTAGAGTGACACCACCTCACTTGTTGTAGAAACAAGGAACTGCAGATGCTGGGTTACAAAAAAAAGGTACAAAGTGCTGGAGTAACTCAGCGGGTCAGGCAGCACCTCTGGAGAACATGGATCAGTGACGTTTCGGGTCGGGATCCTTCTTCAACATCTCATATTCTGCCCAAGTAGATGGCATGAGCGTCAAATTCTCCAATTTCAGGTAACCTGCCCCCCCCCTGCTGTTCCTTCCACTCTCCATGTGATCTATTCAGATCCACACACGCACAACCTTCCATTCCTTCACCATTCCCTGCCTTCCGTCTCTCTTCCATCCTTCTCCCACTCCCCACCCCACGATCAGTCAAGAGTGTTTTATTGTCACAGGTCCCAAAATGGAAACAATTGAATTCTTACTCGCGGCAGCATGACAGATGATGTAAACATTGTAAAAATCTATCTGAAGAAGGGCCCCGTGTTTCTCCTGAAGCTGCCACTTGCAAAGCTGCAGGAAGAAGTAGAGATGCAGCAACTATCAAAATACATCTCAATCAACACCAAAATACGCATCTTTAAATCAAATGTGAAACAGGTGATGCTGTATGGATCAGAGAAATGGAAAACAAAACACACTACGAACAGGCTGCAAACATTCATTAGCACCTGCCTTAGGAGAATACTTAATAACTGGTGGAGAGACAAAGTAAGCTTTGTGGACCTGTGGAAAAGGACAAGCCAGGAGCACATTGACTTACAAATTTGAAGGAGAAAATGGAGTTGGATTGGACACACACTCAGGAAACCTGCCACAAACATCACCCGGCAAGCCCTGAAATGGAACCCCCAAGGAAAAAGGAAAAGAGGTCGCCCCAGGAACAGCTGGAGAAGAGGTGACCAGACAGAAATGTCCGAGAGTGGGCTCAACTGGGGAGATCTCGAAAGAACTGCCAACAACAGAGTGAGGTGGAGGACATTTGTCAATGGCCTATGCTCCCTAGAAGAGCATAGGGCTAAAGAAGAAGAAGCAACTTTGAAGAGCGCAGCTTGCGCAAGGAAGCCATCTCGTTTTCTGCATGTCTTTGAAGGAACCCCATGATAGAATCCACTAAGATCGCCTTTATTGGACAAAGAAGCAGTCTGGGAAAAAAAAACTGCAGGGAAACAAAACAGTGGCAGCGGTTTGGGATTTAGTGTTGCAGCGGTAGAGTTGCTGCCTTACAGTACTTGCAGCGCTGGAAACCCATGTTCGATCCTGACTACGGGTGCTGTCTGTACGGAGTTTGTACCTTCTCCCTACGTGGGTTTCCTCTGAGATCTTCGGTTTCCTCCCACACTCCAAAGACGTACAGGTTTGTAGGTTAATTGACTCGGTATGAGTGTAAAAACCTAGTGTGTGTGTGTGTGTGTGTAGGATAGTGTTAGTGTGCGGGGATCACTGGTTGGTGCAGACTCAATGGGCTGAAGGGCCTGTTACTGAGTTGTATCTCTAAACTAAACTAAACTAAAGCAGATTAGAGTCACTTCCAAGTGTGAATAAGCCTTGACAATTCTAAGCCATACCCTGACTGCATAATAAATGGTGCAGCATGTGATTAGGTGAGGTGTAACACTTTCTAAACAGTTCCTTTCTGATGAGGTGCTACGTGCAATTCCAAAGATTTCATTCCGTTATGATTGGGAGTTAAAGTCCACTTTTATTACAGCGATTTAACGCTGAAAGGTTAAAAAAATCACAGTTTAATGATTAAACTAACAAAAGGTACATTATTTATACTTAAATCATGTTTGAAAATAGTCAATTGGGACACCTAAAAGTGCCTGATAAGTAGCAACTGGTGCAGTTAAACCTGGGCTGATTTAACTGAGGCAGTGCCATTAGCAAGCTATTTTTTAGGATTATTGGCATCCAACTTTGTGAATCTCCAATTACCATAATTCTGTCAGGAAATCTGGATGGATTAGAGTGCTATAGTCATTAACCAGGTTTGCTTGCACTTTCAGTCCAGTTGAAAGGTTTGCTCAGGGCGTGCTGTAAATTAGACGATCACCTTTTTATTGTCTGCACATCTTATGCTATTAAACCTTGCGAGGATTTTTTTTTTGAGGTAAAGAGAAGATGATCAACTTGGATTTTGCTTTGGCTTGCCTGTCAATGGAATGTGATTGAGTGTTGATTTGGATGTGATTGAATCCAAAATCTGCCATTAGAAAGAAGATGGGCAATCTCAAAACCAATTTATGAGAGAATCAAACGACTGTGGATCCAATTTTTGAAACACAAGTAGCATTTCTCTTTCAGACGGTGGGGGGAATATGCAGCGAGGCTCAGTTTTCATGAACAAACGGAAAGGTCTTTTGTCTGCATTTTTTTATTCTTGGGGCTAAAAATTGCTATTGAGGGAGTACAGCTTAGGTTCACCAGGTTAATTCCCGGGATGGCGGGACTGTCATATGCTGAGAGAATGGTGCGGCTGGGCTTGTATACTCTGGAGTTTAGAAGGATGAGCGGGTATCTTATTGAAACATATAAAAATATTAAAGGTTTAGACATGCTGGAGGCAGGAAACATGCTCCCGATGTTGGGGGAGTCCAGAACCAGGGGCCACAGTTTAAGAATAAGAGGTAAGCCATTTAGAACGGAGACGAGGAAGCACTTTCTCTCACAGAGAGTTGTGAGTCTGTGGAATTCTATGCCTCAGAGGTGGAGGCCGGTTCTCTGGATACTTTCAAGAGAGACGGCTCTGAAAGATAGCGGAGTCAGGGGATATGGGGAGAAGGCAGGAATGGGGTACTGATTGGGGATGATCAGCCATTGAATGGCGGTGCTGGCTCGAAGGGCTGAATGGCCTACTCCTGCACCTATTGTCTATTGTACATTCTGGGTTGCCAACCCTTGTGAGCTTTTGCCTATCGTGGGCTGCCACCCAAGGATTAGTAAGGGGGTCAATGGTTATGGGGAGAAGTCAGGAGAATGGGGTTGAGAGGGACCATTGGATCAGCCATGATCGAATGGCGGAGCAGACTTGATGGGCCGAATGGCCTAATTCTGCTCCGATGTCCTATGGTCAATGATTACCTCACTTTTCACCTACTCAAAAAATGTCCTCATATCCTGAACTTCTGCTGCATTTTTACCACTAACTTTTATATTCAGACATAAGTAGAGAGAAGAGAGATAGTAACACCCACACAGAGATGATGGTCAAGAACAGGGGAACAGCAAATGTTTTTTTTAAATCCTGAGAGGAATTTATTTTTGCAGGTGAAAAACTATTTTGACCGGAGAATTAAAATACACTGGCTTCCTTGTCCTAATTTTTTTAATTTATGCCACAAATACACACTGGCCTAAAAACATACACAAGAACGGTGAACATGACAAACAGCGTAAAAATGTGTAGAGGATCTCAACTGCAAATGTCACCTATCCATGTGTTTCCATACACTTGGGAAAAGGAGACAGACCCAGAGACAGAGAGAGAGTCGGTGTGTGTGTGTGTGTCTCTCTATATGTGTCTGTCTGGGTGTGTGTGTGTCTTTTTGTGTGCGGCTATGTCTATGTGTTGTCGATGTGTGTGTCTATGTGTGTATGTATGTCTATGTGTGTGTGTGTGTGTGTGTGTGTGTGTGTGTCTATGTGTGTGTGTGTCTATGTGTGTGTGTTGTTTTATGTGTGTGTGTGTGTCTGTGTGCTATGTGTCTGTGTGTGGGTCTAAGTGTGTACTTGTGTCTATGTGTTTGTGTGTGCCTATGTGTCTCTATGTGTGTGTCTATGTATGTCAATGTGTGTGTCTGTGTGTGTCTGTGTAGGTGTCTGCGTGTGTCAATGTGTGCGTGTGTGTGTTAATGTGTCTATGTGTGTGTGTTAATGTGTGTCTATGTGTGTGTCAGTTCTATGTGTATGTGTGCCTATGTGGGTGTCTGTGTGCCTATGTGTATCTATATGTGTGTGTGGCTGTGTGTGTGTGTGTGTGTGTGTGTGTGTGTGTTGTTTTATGTGTGTGTGTGTGTGTGTGTGTCTGTGTGTGGGTCTAAATGTGTACTTGTGTCTATGTGTTTGTGTGTGCCTATGTTTATCTATGTGTGTGTGTGTGTGTGTGTGTCTATGTATGTCAATGTGTGTGTGTGTGTCTGTGTGGGTGTCTGCGTGTGTCACTGTGTGCGTGTGTGTGTTAATGTGTCTATGTGTGTGTGTTAATGTGTGTCTATGTGTGTGTCAGTTCTATGTGTATGTGTGCCTATGTGGGTGTCTGTGTGCCTATGTGTATCTATATGTGTGTGTGGTTGTGTGTGTGTGCGTGTGTGCGTGTGTGTGTGTGTGGCTATGTGTGTGTGTGTGTGTGTGTGTGTGTGTCTGTGTGGGTGTCTGTGTGTGTGTGTGGGTGTCTGTGTGTGTGTGTGTGTGTGTGTGTGTGTGTGTGTGTGTGTGTGTGTGTGTGTGTGTGTGTGTGTGTGTGTGTGTGTGTGTGTCTAGGCAAAGCAGCTGTATTGTGTCTCCTGTGACCTTGGCTCCATCGTGATCTTGGATGCTGTCTGTGTGAAGTTCACATTCTCACTATCATGTCAGATTCCCCCCCATGTCCTCTGCTTCCTTCCACTTTCTGGAGATGTGCGGGTCGGCAGATTAATTGGCCACTGGAGATTGCCCCTAGGAGGTTGACGCGTGGTAGAATCTGGGGAAGCTGAGAATGTGCAGAGAATGAAATGAGATCAGTGCAAATTGGGGCTTGGTGGTGAGTGCGGACATTATGGGCTGAAGGGCCTGTTCTCACATCATTAGGCTGCATGAGAACTTAAGGACAACAGGGAGCAACCTCGTAGTGACAAAGTTAAAAGGAACCAAAGAATCATGGTAAACAAAATGGGTGGCATGGTGGCACAGCGGTAGAGCTACTGCCTTAGAGCGCCAGAAACCTGGGATCGATCCTGGCTACGGGTACTGTCTGTACGGAGTTTGTACATTCTCCCCGTGACCTGTGTGGGTTTTCTCCGAGATCTTCGGTTTCCTCCCACACTCCAAAGACGTACAGGTTTGTAGGTTAATTGGCTTGGCATCAATGTAAAAATGTAAACAACAATTATTCCTAATGTGTGATCAGGGCCGGCCTTAGGCCGATTGGAACGATTTTTCCAAGTGGGCTGCGCGCCCAAGGGGGGCTCCGCTTTAATTTTCTGTATTTCATATGGAAATACAAATTTGCTTTGTTAAATAAAGATGAAAAAAAACCATTTGCCATACGGATTTTTTTACAAAATGAACATGGATAACAAGTGCTGTGGGTAACAAACGATGTGTTAACAGCTACTGTAGCATTTGTTAACAGCCAGTAGTTAACAAGTAATTATACAATGGGTCATCAATGCATCGATCCACATTCCTCAGTAAATGCAATTGTGTTTTGACTTGCAGCCGCCAGAGCGGCCAAGACCCTGGACTGGACCGGAGGGGGGGGGGGGCAGAGAGGATAGGAGTGGAGGGTGGTGGGGGTAGTACCGGGCTCTGGGGGGGGGGGGGGTGGGAGTCTCACAGCCCCCGCCAGACCACCATGTCCAGTCCAAACAGTACAGCAAGCCCCAGCGAACTCAGCCCTGAGTATTCAACGCTAAACGCTGGGAGCGTGCAGGCGAGCGGTGTGTGAGTGAGAGTGGGGGGAGGGGGGAGGGGGGTCGAGAAATGGTCAGATTTGTATGAAATCGGCGGCGTACCAGCCCACTCTCGGTCGGGGGGGAGATAGAGTTAAAAGACCTGAAGCAGAAACGAAAGACAACAGGCCAGATAAGTGCGAGAGGGAGACAATCTGTGGATAAACAGATCTGGGGGTTGTGTTAACTCGTTCGGTGCTGGTACAACCGCAGACCAGGTTGGAGGTTTGAGTCTGTGTTAACATTGGTGTCGGGGATAATGTCCGGACCGGGGTACGTGTGGGATTTAACCCTGTGTGTCTGTCTGTGTCTGTCTGTGTCTGTCTGTGTGACTGTGTGCCTGTCTGTGTCTGTCTGTGTATGCCTGTGTACGCTTCCACGCTGTATCTCTAAACTAAAATAAAGTGCGAATTTCACAGCAAGCTGCTCCTTCATTTTGGAAGGGTTATGAATATTTTAAAATATAACGTGAGGTTTCTACTGCAGGTTGCTGTGATTTTCGGCCCCATTAGATATAAAGAGTTGCATTTGTATAACACTTGACAAACCCAGGCATCTTACAGTCAAGGACACCCTCTGAAAGGTACCGTCAATTAAACGAGAAGGAATGCAAACCCCAAAGTATGTAGTGAACTCCCACAAACAGCCACACGACAATCGCACGCCATTTTATTGATGTTCATAGAGAGACACAATATTGGACTGAACACGAAGATTACGGCCCGTTTGCTTTGGAATGGTGCCTTGCAACCTTTTACATTCTCCTCAGGCAGTAAAACCCTCAACGTAATCCTTCATTTCATGCATAGTCTGAAAGTCAGCAAGCAAAAAAAAACTGTTCTCAGTCACACACACTGCAACTCAAATTTAAAGCCGATGAGATTTACGAGGATGTTGCCTGCACCCGAGTGCCGGAGCTGCAGGGCGAGGTTGTGCAGGCTAGGACTCTATTCCCTGGAGAACAAGAGGATGAGGGGTGGTCATACAGAGATGCACAAAATCATCTGAGCAATAGATCGGGTAAATGCACAGAGTATTTTGCCCACAGTGGTGGAATTGAGATCCAAAGGACTTAGATTTAAGGTGAGGGGGGGAAAATTTAAAAGGAACCCGAGGGGTAACTTTTTTTTACATAAACGGCCACTAAGTTTCCCCAGCTTTTTGTCTACATTTGATGGGCCCTATGGCCTAATTCTGTTCCTATCACATGACCTTATGAGTCTCTTCCTCTGTGGCCATGTGGCTATTTTTATTTGATGTTATATGAATGCAAGTTGAGGTTTTCTACACATTGGATTTTAAGGTGCAGGCTGCAATTATTATTGTAGACAATGGGAGGTAGTGCTGGTACAATCGGAGCACCTATATATCACCACCTAATGCACGCTGCCGATGGCAATAGTGAGAGAGTCCATACGCTCCCTATCCTTCAATAGTAAGGTCTTTTTTCTTTTCCACTCTTCCAGCACTCAAAATTAATTCATTGTAACCAGTTAGCCATCAGAACACCTGAGTGCTGACTACGGGGCCCAGAAACATTTTGGTTGGAAAAAAAAACTCTTTGCCTATGCCTTGTCCCTTCAGAATACATTTGCCTTCGTAACAATGAATATGAAGCGCTGTGTTTTGACCTAGTAAAAGCAGTGCCAGAAGCAAGAATTCACAAGTGAAAAATGTCTCCAAGCAAGTATCAGTTGAGCAACAAGAGATTAGTATTATTCATCATAATAACCCAGTTTTAAAACCTTTTGTTTTTGGAACAACAGGAAGTTTGAATTACAGCCTCAATGTGACAGCAAAAGAGGGCTTCGGAGAGTGGTGCGGAACTGCAGCAAGTCTCCAAGAGTTTGAAATTAGGCAAAATGGGTTATTGAGTTGCCAGCAGCCTTCAGACATCTCAATGTGACATTGGAATTCCTTACTAAGCAGTCAGAAACATGAGAATTAGCTTCCTGGCAAATGCAGCCTGAAGTGTGGATTTCAGCTTCACCATGGTAATGATTTAAAAAAACCTGATTGAGCTCAAATTTGTTTCAAAAAATGCAATGCCACTGAAACTAATCTATTTTCCTGCTTGTAGTCATCGAGCCCAACAGCTCAAGTTTTTACGAGTAACAAACAAACTGCTGTTTAGTTTAAAAGTAGACAATAATGCTGGAGAAACTCAAAGGGTGAGGCAGCATCTGTGGAGCGAAGGAATAGGTGATGTTTCGGGTCGAGACCCTTCTTCAGTCTGATGAAGAGTGGTGAGTCTGTGGAATTCTCTGCCTCAGGGGGCGGTGGAGGCAGGTTCTCTGGATGCTTTCAAGAGAGAGCTAGATAGTGCTCTTAAAAATAGTGGAGTCAGGGGATATGGGGAGAAGGCAGGAATGGGGTACTGATTGGGGATGATCAGCCATGATCACAGTGAATGGCGGTGCTGGCTCGAAGGGCCGAATGGCCTACTCCTGCACCTATTGTCTATTGTCACCTATTCCTGTGCTCCATAGATGCAGCCTCACCTGCTGAGTTTCTCCAGCATTTTTGTCTACCTCTGATATGTCCATCATCTGCAGTTCTTTCGTAAACATACTGTTTAGTTTAGTTTAGAGATAAAGGGTGGAGACAGGCCTTTCGAATCTGTGCCGACCAGCGACCCCCCGCACACTAGCACTATCCTCCTTCACACTAGACAAAAATGACAATCTTTCCAAAGCCAATTAACCTACAAACCTGCACATCTTTGGGAGTGTAGGAGGAAATCGGAGCACCTGGGAAAAACCCACGCGGACACAGGGGATGAATGTACAAACTCCGTATGGACAGCACCCGTAGTCAGGATCCAACCCGATTGTCTGGTGCTGCAAGGCAGCAACTCTACTGCTGCGCCACTGTGCCGCCCAAAACTGGCCTAGTAATGCGGTGAAATGTTCAATGTTTGTTTCGTATATTTTTAGTTTAGAGATACAGCGTGGAAACAGGCCCTTCGGCCCACTGGGTCCGTGCCGACCAGCGATCCCCACCATCCTACACCCACTGGGGACAATTTTTACATTTACCAAGCCAATTAACCTACAAACGTGTACGTCTTTGTATTGTGGGAGGAAACCGAAGATCCAGGAGAAAAGCCACACAGGTCACAAACTCCGTACAGACAGAACCCGTAGTCGGGATCAAACCCGGGTCTCTGGAGTTGCATTCGCTGTAAGGCAACAACTCTACCGCTGCGCCACCATGACCGCCAATGTTGATTCTTGTGGTATCAGAATTTTTTTTACACAAGAACATAAAATCAAACGACTCGAATACTTAGTCCAAGAGACAGGTTTTATGACGCCTATCAAAGGGCAGAAGGGAAGGACAGATTTACAGGGGAGAATTCTGTTTTTATAATCACGGAGGCTGAAGTTATACTTGCTGATGGGGGAGCAGATATGACCAGCGTGAATTGAGGGCTGCAAGTCTGAAGAGAGCGTTGAAGATGATAACGGAGGGGGTTTAAAACTGTCGATGAGGAATTAGTTTCTGGGGGTGTTGACAGGCTGGGAGTCAGCCAGCAGCAGCGCAAGCGATGAACTCAACCCAGCGCGTGTCAGGTGTGGCGTCCCCTGAGCCTTGGGCGAGTGAAGACTTATGAGGAACAGCAGGTAGGGGAGCAGTTCGGACAGCCCTGGAATACTGCAGTTCTGGGAGTCACAAAGAACGAGTCAGGGCGGCTATAAACCGGAGTAAAGACACACATGAAACCAGTCACAGAAATTAGTTTCCAAGCTGTAAACCCAAATATTGGAGCCTAAAGATAAACAATCCGTACAGCTCGGCCTTTTTGCACATCATGTGGAACACATTTTATTTAATTATTTCAAAATAAATAACCCATGCACCAACGAAAAGGAACCACCATCTGGTTTCTATACACTTCGTACTCCAAGCAACTGGCTGGTGTAAATCTGAGCTGTCTACACCAAATTGCAAGGCATTGCCACAGTACCACGCCACACTTACTGCGCCGGTCGCAAGCAAAGCCTCAGCCCCTCACCTGGGTGGCGTGTGGGAGAGTTGACTGCATGACTGCTGGCCCCATTCCAACAGAAGCCACTGACAGGAACTCAACCATGCAAACGTTCAGCAGCACTGCCATATCTTCACAAGTTCCAGGAGTAGAATTAGGCCATTCGGCCCATCGAGTCCGCTCCGCCATTCAATCATGGCTGATCTCTGCCTCCACATCCCATTCTCCTGCCTTTTCCTCATTACCCTTGACACCCGTTCTAAGCAAGAATTTGTCTATCTCTGCCTTTAAAATGTCTACTGACAGCCTCCACAGCACTCTGTGGCAATGACACAACGCACTGAATAAAGAAGTTTCTCCTCACCTCCTTTCTAAAAGAGCGCCCTTTAAATCTGAAACTATGTCCTCCGATCCTAGACTCTCCCACCAGTGGAAACATCCTTTCCACCTCCACTCTATCAATGCCTTTCATTATTCTGTAAGTTTCAATGAGGTCCACCTTCTAAACTCCAGCGAGTACAGGCCCAGCGCTGTCAAACGCTCATCAAATGCTAACCCACTCATTCCTGGAATCATTCTTGTAAACCTCCTCTGGACCCTCTCCAGAGCCAGCGCATCCTTCATCAGATATGGAGTACACATTTGCTCACAGTACTCCAAATGCGGCCAGACCAGCGCCTTATAGAGACTCAGCATGACGTCTCTGTTTTTGTATTCCAGTCCTATTGATATAAATGCCCGTAAGCCAACTTATCTGATGCATGGAAACTGACACACGAGTTTGTTTCTCTTTTTGGTAAATTCAACATTATTATTACCGCTCTGTTCTATAGACAATGTTACTCCATCTTGCACGTTATTTCCCACTCAGTGTCACTGACGGACGGCATCTGCTCTGTGTCACTGCTGGGAAGGCGAAGCATTGTTATGTGCTTTGTTTACTGTGGGAACATGGACAGAGAACAGGTCTCCCAGATCTACAAGGACACAAACACTCTCAGTGATGAGGGACGGTATGCGGAGGAAGATTCCTTACACCAGTGATTGGAAGGCCTATTTGTAGATATGGCAATGACAGTGGCCAAAGAAATATCCATGAGCAAATCAAATCACACACACAAGGCACAATTGTCATTAGACACCTCTTTCTTCGCCCTCCACTGTTTTCCAATGTTCCCTGTTACTCTATTTCCCGAGCACCTCACTCTCATGCACAAACTTTTAGTTTAGAAATGCAGGCGATACCATCTGGTAAGCACGTAACTGCACCATCGAGACAGAGGATTCAGCAAGAAAAGCTCAGATCCTGGAGGTCTCACAGCTGTAGGTTGGCTTCCATTTCACGTGGGAGGACAACTGGCTCAAACAACCAGCTGGCTGGCCAGAGGCTGATGTGTTGAATCCCTCCGTGACCAACTCTCACTGTGGATCTGCTACTTGGTGGTCAATCCTTACTGTGGATCTGCCCCTAGGTGGCCAAGTCTCACTGTGGAGCTCCTCCTTAGTGGCAAGGTACCTTGCCGCCACAGAAACCTGCTACTTGGATCTGCTACTTGGTAGCAAGGTCTCAATGTAGATCTGCTACTTGGTGGCCAAGTGCCACTGAGGACCTACTCCTTGGTGGCCAGGTCTCACTGTGGACCTGAAGATTGGTGGCCAAGTCTCACTATGAATCTCCTCCTTAATAGCAAAGGTCTCTTGCGACTAGAGAGACCTGCTACTTGGATCTGCTGCTTGGTGGCCAAGTCTCACTGTTGATCTGCTATTTGATACCCAGGTCAGGATCAAACTTGGGTCTCTGGAGCTGCGCGGTAGTAGATCTAACAGAAGCGCCATTGCGTGGCCTTGCACCACTGTGACGCACTTTCAGGAGTGAAAGTCCTGAACATTCACGTGGATTTCTGGATTTTTGTGATATCTACAAGTGCTGTCAGCGCTGCCCAACTGTCTCCTTAGCTCCTGGCCCATGGCAATTGCTGACCACCATTCAATGGGACAAGGTCCCGTTTCCTTGCACTGAGAACATCAGTCTCATCTCTCAGGCAGCAGGGTGCTACCATCTAGGAAACATGGCATAGAATGTATCATTGGGTGGTCACGGTTGTGCAACAGTTGCCTTACAGCGAATGCAGCGCCGGAGACCCAGGTTCGATCCCAACTATGGGTGCTGTCAGTACGGAGTTTCTACGTTCTCCCCATGATCTGAGTGGGTTTTCTCCGAGATCTTCGGTTTCCTCCCACACTCCAAAGACATACAGGTTTGTACGTTAATTGGTTTGGTAAATGTAAAAATTGTCCCTAATGGGTGTAGGATGGTATTAATGTGCGGGGATTGCTGGTCGGCACGGACCCGGTGGGACGAAGGGCTGTTTCCACTCTGTATCTCTAAACTAAACTAATCTGCTACAGGAAGTATTGAGAAGTGAAGAACATCTGGATGACAGTGACATTCACCTCTTCAGGCAGAGCAATCTAAGGGATACGAATCGGACCCCTCCTGCAAAACATGGTAAATCTGTGACCACTGTCTTAACTTCCAGAAAATAGTACTTCCCAAAGAGGTGGTCGTTGGGGAATGTGTCCCAACTTGCTCCTGTCTCTACATGTTCCTGGAAATGAATCATGTTTCCTCTCCTCTCTTTAACTCCTCTGCCTTCAGGACCTCTCATCTCACTCCTCACACAACCCCAAATCCCATGGGTGTACCAGTGACAGAGATATTAAATTAAAAAAAATAAAGAGCTTACTCTGTACTCGACAACAACAATGAAAATATGTTCTGCTCAACACATTCAAGTACATAAATTCCCAACATGTAGACATGCTCCATTTCCAATTTAAATGGGGTAAACTTGACTTTGAAACATATCAACATTCCTTTATCAAAAGCCTGGAACTCTCTCCCTCACAGCAGTGTAAGTAAACCCACACGTCGTGAAGTGTAGCAATTCAAGAAGTCACCTCACCACAACCTTCTCAAGGGCAATTAGGAATGGAAAATTAAATGCTGGCTCAACCTGCAAAGCTCATATCTCTTAAATGAACTAAAACAATAAAGAAAATTAATTACCTGTGAAAGGTGCACAGAATGTCGAGAAATAGTTTATTTCCTGCAAGTGCCCTGTTTCTTAATAAGCGTTACATGATCCATTTTCAGCACAGATGTTGGAGGGAGCACAATGTTGCAGTGGTAAAGTTGACGTCTTGTGGGTCTGTCCCACTTAGGAGATTTTTTTTTTAATGTTCGGCGACAGTGGCGACAATGTTTGCTGTCTTGGTTGACGTCAGGTGTTGTTGTAGATTGTCGCCAGGTGTCGTAGGTGAATTCCATTAAAATTAGTCCCTGGCAGTCGCCTCAAGTGTCGCCTCAGTGGGACAGGCCAATTACAGAGTTCGATCCTGACCACGGCCATTGTCTGTATGGAGTTTGTACATTCTCCCTGTGACCGCGTGGGTTTTCTCCAGGTGCTCGGGTTTCCTCCCACATTCCAAAGATGTGCAGGTTTGGTGGTTAATTGGCTTCTATAAATTGTCGGTAGTGTGTAGGATAGAACTAGTTTATGGGTGGTCACTGGTTGGCAGAGACCCGACCGGCCGAAAGGCCTGTTTCCAGGCTGTATCTCTAAACTAAAATGTTACAATGCTAAGGCATTCACAAGCTGTTCAAGCCTGCACAGAAGCCCAACAGAAATGGTGTTCACTGCTCAAGAAACACTGTTTTATTGTAGATAGACATAAAAAGCTGGAGCAGCTCAGCGGGTCAGAGAGCATCGCGGGAGAAAAGGAATAGGTGACATTTCATAAGATCATACATTATAGGAACATAATCAGGCCATTCAGCCCATCAAGTCTGCTCTGCCATTCAATCATGGCTGATCTATCTCTTCCTCCTAACCCCACTCTCCTGCCTTCTCCCCATAACCCCTGACACCTGTAATCAAGAATATATCTACCTCTGCCTTAAAAATATCAACTGACTTGGCCTCCACAGCCTTCTGTGGCAAAGAATTCCACATTCACCACCCTCTGACAAAAGATTCTGTGGGAAAACACCATTTTGCTTGGGCAACTTACAATATTGATTTCTCTAACTTCAAGTAACCCCGGAATTCCCTCGCTCTCCATCCCTCCCCCACCCAAGTTGCACGAGCCTCTAGCAAACCACTAACAATAGCCTGTTTCCTTCATCATCGTTACTTTTTTTGCATATCTTTCATTCATCTGTTCTATATCTCTTTACATCAACATCTATATCTTAGTGGGTGGTGAATCTGTGCAAAGAATTCCACTGATTCACCACCTCGGGTTGAGACCCTTCTTCAGAACTGTTTAATTGTGTCTACACATAAACTCTCACTGGGGTTTTCAATCAAGACGCGCTAGCATTTTGCACATTTTGCATGCCCAAACTTCTGGAGGACCTACATGTGTCGGGCTTGCTCGCTTGTTCCAGTAACACTTGCCTGTAACTGGAATCCAGGGCAGTTGCGTTCATAGTCAAATTCCAGAAGCACTCCAGCATGTAAATGGGCCCCTTGCCCCGGCCCATATGGGAGATAGGATTTCTGTACATTCTGCATTTACGGTGACATTGTACATTTAAGAAGCTATTCATGCTTTCAATGCACACAGAGAAGAGGCCAGCACGAGTGCATCCTCATTCCACGCTCAAAAGCCCCAGTATGATTTTATCCACATTGTGCAACAGCTGGACAAGGAACTGGAAGAGATTGTTAATTTAATACCAATTGGTTTTACGTTACATGCAGCTTTATATTTTGGAACATAATCACTTGACATTGGACAGTGGCTATTCAACAGCTCATTGCCTCTCTACGGCACCCTATGATAAGAGGGGATTTCCATCGAGTGAGCTGGATGCTCATTCGGGTCAGGGGGAAGAGTGAGCTCTGGCTTAATATCCCTCAGCTTAGAGTTCTTTGACCAGATCAAGTGGCACTTTAAAAATCAGAAATCCCCACTGGCAACAGGCTAACAAACAGTCTCAACGACAAACGGTATTGTTGGAACAAGGCAGATTCTATACCGAAAGGTAGTTGTACAAATAGGCATCTTTGCTTCAGGACTAAGATTTCACGGTTATTTCATTGAGAAATTGTCTCCCCACCCCCGCAGTAGTCTTCCTGATTTTAGCGAGAACACCCATCATATCAGTTTTATAAGCATTTGTTCGTGGGAGGAATAGGGGTTATGTAACTACTTAAATAGAATGGGACTCAGTGAATCATCCAGTCATTCCTGGAGCTGTCACTTGGATAGAGAGCCACACGGTAAGGGACAGCATGGCGGCGCAGATTTAGAGTTGCTGCCTTCCCGCGCCAGAAACACGGTTTCGATCCTGACTATGGGTACTGCCTGTATGGAGCTTGTATGTTCTTCTTGTGACCATGTGTGTTTTCTCTGGGAGCTCTGTTTTCCTCCCACACTCCAAAGACGTACAGGTTGGTAGGTTGATTGGTATTGGTAAAAATTGTAAATTGTCCCCAGTGTGTAAGATAGTGCTAGTGTATGGGGATTGCTGGTCAGCGCAGACTACGTGTGCCAAATGGTCTGTTTCCATGCTGTATCTCCAAACTAAACTTAAGTTAAGTTCATAAATCATTGGAGGAGAATGCCATTTGGCCTATCGAGTCTACTCCGCCATTGTTAATCTATTTTTCCCTCTCAACCCAATCATGGTTAATTTATTTTTCCCTCTCACCACATTATCCTGCCTTCTGCCCATAACCTTTGACACCCTTCCTAATCAAGAACCTGTCAATCTCTGCCTCAAAACTATCCAATGACTCAGCAATGAAGTCCACAGATTCACCACCCTCTGACTGAAGAAATTTCTCCTCATCTCGTTTTAAAGGTACATCATTTTATTCTGAAGGCTCAATGAAATTACTTCAGAAGATATTGAATTTCTGACTTTAGTAACAAACTGATACCAGACCTATGCTAACGATCAACTATAATAACGTTAGTTGCAACTAAAAAAAGAGAACATATGTTGCACAATAGTTAAAATCACTCAACCAGTTTATCTTACTACCCAAACTCAATAAAAGCAGATCCCGACCTGCTAATGCGACTCAAAGCAATGACAGCTTCCAGAAAATGAGCATTAGACTAAAGGGGCTGTCCCACTGCGGCGATCTAATTGGCGAGTTTAGAAGAGTTTGCCCTAGACTCATATTCGCAGCATGATCGACATGAGGTCCTAGGAGGTCTTTGTAATTCTCCTTTATGCTCGAGAGTAGTCCCCGCGTACTCGAGGCCTCAGCTAGGTCGCGGCGTATTTTTCAACATGCTAAAAAATGCCCGCAAGTAAAAATAGGTATTTAAAATAAAATTTATATTTTTTTACTCGTAGGTTTAGTCGAAGTAGGTCGTAGTAAGTCGGCATGTTATTCGTAGGTAATTGAGGGTAGTCAAAGGTAATCGAAGGTAGTCAAAGGTAGTCATAGATAGTCTTCATCTTAGTCAAAAGGAGGTCTAAGGAGATCGAAGGTGGTCGTCTACACTCTCCACTATTCGGTGTCCAATTTTCCAGAAGCTAGTCGAAGCTAGTCTTCAACATAGTCGAAGGAGGTCGAAGGAGTTATTCCACATAGTAGAAGGTCTTCAACATGACACCTTTTCAACCTCTCCTAAACTCTTCTAAATTCGCCAATTATGTCTCTGAAGTGGGACAGCCCCTTTATAGAACTTTTAATAGTTTGTTTTCCAACCTTTTAATCACAGGTAAAACAGACAGAGATATAAAAGCCAATATAACAGGAACTAAAAGCTGAAAGGTTACCAGACAGACATTTTCCCACCATTAGTACTCTTCTGGAATGAGCTCGATTTTCACACCCCCTAACTATTGTTCTAAATTAAAAACAAAATGTTACTTCAAATCCCCAAACCCTTGCTGATTTGATTTACCAGAGGATGCGCTGTTTAATTTCCTTCTCCGTCATCCTTACCATTCTCTGCCACTTCTCCAAATCCCGTCCGATCCCTTCAGCTTCACTTTCCACCAATGACAAGAATCTTTGGCTTTTGAAATTAAAAAGGCATGACCTTTCAGCTTTAATCCGAGAAGTTATTTTCTTTCCAATTCCCTCTTTGTTAAACCTCCCATGTCTGGCCATACCTAAAGCTTTGTGTGATGTGGCAAGGCGGATTCAGTTAATGGAGGAGCAGGGATATCTTAAAACTGTCCCCGCTGTTCCCTCCCCTAAAATAAATTATGTTCTAATTCCTTCAGGAAAACTCCCCATTGAATGGAATAGAATGAAACAAAACACACTGGCCCAGATACTTATAGGGAGAACATTCATGGCATAGAACATCATTGGAGCCATTCATGAAATCCAATGGTCTTGGTTCAATTGATAGTTGGACCCTCTGCAATGGCATATTTTGTTTTCTATGTAGCACTCAACCAGTTTGCAAGCAAACAAAGACAACGTTCTGGAGGAACTCCACAGATGAAGCAGCATTTATCTGTAGAGGTTAAAGAAACTCTTAATGTTCCAGGTCAAGTCCCTGCACATCTGGATTGAGAGGGGAGAGGGAAGATAGCCAGTATAAAGAGGCGAAGAGGAGGGGTGAGGCGGGGCCAGGAGTGAGGCAACATGTGGAACAAGGAAGGGTGAAGGATCAGCAGATGGAGCGATGTGGGAGAGGGGGAGTTAGAATGGGAGACAGGTGGGTGTGGGTGGAAGCAGACAAGAATAAATAAGGATTATCCAAATGAAAGATGTGCTGGCTCTGGAGTTGGTCCAGTGGAGGTTTACAAGAATGATCTCAGGAATTAGTAGGTTAACCTATGATGAGCGTTTGACGGCACTGGGCCTGTACTCGCTGGAGTTTAGAAGAATTAGGGGGGACCTCATAAAAACATTCATGGGGGGGGGGGGGGGGGGGGGGGGAGGTGATGTGGGGAGGATGTTTCCACTAGTTGGAGAGTCTAGGAACAGAGTTCATAGCCTTAGAATTGAAATAGATTATTTTAAGAAGAAGATGAGGAGAAAATTGTTTAGTCAGAGGGTGGTGAATCTGTGGAATTCTTTGCCACAGAAGGGGTTATGGGGAAAAGGCAGGAGAATGGGGTTAGGAGGGAGAGATAGATTAGTCATTATTGAATGGCGGAGTAGACTTGATGGGCCAAATGGCCTAATTCTGCTGCTATTCCTCATGACCTCCCATGTTGGCAAGTGAGGACATAATTGATCAAGTGGCTTCCTTCTCGTGCTGCATCAAGATGGAGTGTTGCAACAGGCCCTCCGAGTCTGCGCTGAGCAATGATCACCCCATACACCAGCACTATCCCACACATTAGGGGCAATTAACAATTACAAAGGCCAAATAGCCCACAAACTTGTGCATCGTTGGTGGAAACTGGAGCGCCTGGAAGAAACCCACGCGAACACGGGGAGAATGTATAAACTCCGTACAGACAGCACCCGTAGTTAGGACCAAACCTGAGCATCTGGCGCTGTGAAGCAGCAACTCTACAGCTGCGCCACTGTGCCGCCCAACAGGGTTTTGCTTTGCGATTTAAGTCACAAAAAACAAAATTTAAATCCCAAAAGTAGCAAAAGGCAGACTGCCATGTGAATCAATTCCAAGGCATTTCTGTCTGCGATAACATTTAACAACCCTTAAAATAAAACCAATCTATGAAGCAGCTCAGAAGACAGATTTCCAAAAAGCCTCTGTAACTGGGCTTCTGGTTATCTCCTCCCAATGGAAATAAATCAACCAGAATCTCCCTTTGTTATGGCTCTCCCTTGTATATGCCATCTCCATGCCTCTTGCTCTCAGGGTCTCAACCCCCCCCCCCCCTCTCCCCCAATGGGTGATGATCCAAATTACCCTCAGGTGCAGAGGGCAGATCTGGAGAATGGGAATTACCAGAGTTTATGCCCTTCCTTCCATGCCCTGATCCCCACGGGCAGCGATGACTTTCCCCATCGAGCCGCACTCATTTACTCGCTTCTCTGGCGCTTCGACTCTTGCAGATCAATCAAATCAATGAAGTTGCTGACCGTGCCTGAAATGCGGGGACACTACTCTCACCACAACCAATTGCAGAAGAAAGCAGATGTCTGTCAACTGATGATAAGGGAGTTTATTTTATAGGGATCTTTAAAATGGGCTTGAGCATGCAAAACCCAATGTCACTGCAATCGTTAGCACGGTTTGAAGACAAAATACTGTCATGTTTTCAGTTTCAAGTAAATGAGGTTTCTTTAGACTTTAGATTATTATTTTATCATGTGCAGTTACAATACTCTGTTCACCACGCACTTCCTCACCCCCCCCCCCCCATGCCCACCCCACCCCACCCATTCCTTTATTTATTTCACCTTCCATTTTGAGATATATGCATCTTTAAACAACATAGGAGACTGCCGTTCGGCTCATCTTATCCATGCCAGCTCCCAGGACAGTTACTCCCTGTATTTACCTACAATTTGCTTTCTCTCACGCATGCCCATCAGCTCAGTTTAGTTTATTTTTGAGATACAATGCGGAAATAAGCCCTTCGACCCATGGAGTCCGCACCGACCAGTGATCTTTGTACATTGTACATTAACACTACCCTACACACACTCGGGACATTTTACAATTATACCAAGCCAATTCACCTACAAACCTAGGAAACCGAAGATCTCGGAGAAAACCCACGCAGGTCACGGGGAGAACGTACAAACTCCGTACAGACAGCACCCCTAGTCGGGATCGAACCTGGGTCTCCGGCGCTGCAAGCACTGTAAGGTAGCAACTCTACCTCTGTGCCACCGTGCAACCCTGGTTTAATGGAATGCTTTTGCAAATCACTATAACTACCGACAAATTTAAGGGACTATTGTTTCAGATGTGGGCGTGTTATTTAAAAAGTTTGAGGAGAAAGTGTTCACCTCTGTAAAATAGACTCTCTGAGCTGTAGAATTCATGGGGATGAGAATACAAGAATAAAAAGTTTATTTAATATTACTGCAGGAAAAGAAGCAAAGATAGCAACAATCTCACCACTTGACAAAGGGAAAAGGCAATTCTGAATTTAGTGTTGTGTAATGAACCGGATTTGATTAGGGAACTCAAGGTAAAGATTATGAGGTAGTGACCATAATATGATGTTTTAACCTACAATTTGAGAGGGAGAAGGGAAAATCGTAAGTGTCAGTAATACAGTGGAGCAAAGGGGACTATGGAGGCATGAGGGAGGAGCTGGCCAAAGTTGAATGGCAGGTATTTCTGGGAATAATACAGAAGGTGCAGCATCAGTTCATTCCAAAGAGGAAGAACGATTCTAAGGCGAGTAAGAGGTGACCGTGGGCGACAAGGGTAGTCAAGGACAGTATATAACAATAAAAGAGAAGTACAACATAGCAAACATGAGCGGGAAGCCAGAAGATTGGGAACATTTTAAGGAGCAACAGAAGATAACTAAAAAGGCAATACAGGCAGAAATAATGAGGTATGAAGGTAAGCTAGTCAAGAATATAAAGGAGGATAGTAAAAGCTTCTTTAGGTACTGTATGTGAAGAGGAAAAAAATAGTTAAGACAAATGTGAAGACAGAAACAGGTGAATTTATCACGGGGAACAAGGAAATGGCAGACGAGTTGAACAGATACTTTGGATCTGTCTTCACCAAGGAAGACACAATCTCCCAGATGTACTAGTGGCCAGAGCACCTCGGGTGACGGAGGAACATTAGGCTGGAAATGGTGTTGGGTAGACTGATGGGACTGAAGGCTGATAAATCCCCAGAGCCTGATGGACTTCATCCCAGGGTACTTACGGAGGTGGCTCTAGAAATTGTGGACACATTGGTGATCATTTTCCAATGTTCTATAGATTCAGGAATAGTTCCTGTGGATTGGAGGGTAGATTATTATTTGAATGGTATCAAGTTGGGAAAAGGGGACATACAACAAGACCTTTTACATCAGTCACTGAAAGAAAGCATTTAAGAAGGAACTGCAGATGTTGGAAAATGCTGAAAATGCTGAAAGAAAGCATGCAGGTAGTGAAGAAAGTTAATGGCATGTTGGCCTTCAAAACAAGAGGACTTGAGTATTGAAGCAAAGAGGTCCTTCTACAGTTGTACATGGCCATAGTGAGACCACACAAAGTATTTTGTGCAGTTTTGTTCTCCAAACTTGAGGAAGGAGGTTCTTGCTATTGAGGGAGTGTAGCGTACGTTTACAAGGTTAATTCCCGGGATAGCGGGACTGTCACATGTTGAAAGAATGGGGCAACTGGGCTTGTATACTCGGGAATTTAGAAGGATGTGAGGGGATTTTATTGAAACATATAAGATTATTAAGGGATTGGATACGCTAGAGACGGGAAACATGTTCCCGAGGTTGGGGGGAGTCCAGAACCAGGGACCACAATTTAAGAATAAGGGGCAGGCCTTTTAGAACAGAGATGAGGAAACACTTTTTTCACCCAGAGAGTTGTGAATCTGTAGAATTCTCTGTTTCGGAAGGCAGTGGAGGCTGATTCTCTGGATGCTTTCAAGAGAGAGTTAGACAGGGCTCTTAAAGATAGCGGAGTCAGGGGATATGGGGAGAAGGCAGGAACGGGGTACTGATTGTGGATGATCAGCCCTGATCACAGTGAATGGAGGTGCTGGCTCGAAGGGCCAAATGGTCTACTCCTGCCCCTATTGCCTACTGTCTATTATCTATTGAGCCATTTCAGGTTATTGACTGAAGCACACAAACTAGTTGCAATCTGTCAGAATTTAACATACCATTCTTTAAAGGAGCCATAATCAACCTCTGACCATGAAAACCTGGACAGTTGCACCGAGTTGCTGCAACCCTCATCATTTTATAATTTCAGCTCTCACTAATCAGCCATTCACACAAAATTCTAAACAGATAAAATGGACATAATTTAGGGACGGCACGGTGGAGCAGCGATATAGTTGCTGCCTTAAGGGCCTGTCCCACTTTGGCGTAATTTGCGCATCATTTACGCGACATCATTTACGCGTCACGACGCACGACGCGCACGTGATGCGCGCATGGCGTGCATTATGCAAGCATGGTACGTGGTGACGTAGGCAGTGACACGCAGCGCCACAGGATTTTGGGATTCACATAATCTTCGCGCGCCACCTGCCGAAGGGCCCGTTTCTGTGCTGTATTTCTAAACTAAAATTAAACTAAACCAGTGAAGAGGAAATTGCATGCGAGAGCCCTCCACCCTCTATATCCACATCTGCACACTTGCAGAGGTAACGTCGGGCAGCAAGAACCGTGTCAAACCATTTCATCTGTATCCCACTGCAGCATTCCAAGTGCCATTCAGCGGAGGTCAATTGATTCGACATGTATTGGGAATCAAATCTGTCCATCTTGAGTTTGTAAAGTCCCGACGCCCTTGGCAACCAAATCCTTGTCCAAAGTCTGCATTCCATTATTGGAAAATTATGCACCGGAAGGCGAAGAGCCTAAACAATAACTCGTGGGGTATATGAAGCCATTCAACATGGGTGAACAGCTGATTAAAAGTCCACGTGGGGTCTCATTCTTGGGGTCATTCTGTTCAGAAGTCAAGGGAGGTCATTCTTAACTCAACTGCATCACTAAGGGATATATCCTCCAGCAGGATTGTCTGATATGTGTTAACAAAGGCAATAACAATATACCATCACAAATTAAAGTGAAAGACCGGGACTGCCTTGCACAACTGCATTTAAATCTTCAACATCTCAACAACGCATGCAACAAAATATCGCCACTTCAGCTGCAAGGGAGCATGTTGTTTTCAGCCATCGAGGAACTTACCAGTTACTGCAGCTGAGCTGAAGAGCATGATCAGGAAGCACTGCATCCACATGATCATTTGGTGAAGCTCAACTGGACAAGGGTAGGCAACGTTTCTGGGTAACGTGCAGGATTTGCTGCTCCCCCCCGGCATTCTGTCAGTACTTCACACTCAGCATTCACCGACTGCAGGTCTGCAAAAAGAAAATAATAAACGGTTGATTATTTATTAAACATAGGGCACGGGAGTAAGCAAGAGGAGAAACATAAGCATAAGCTTGAATTTAATTGAATGTGAATGGAATACTTTATTGACACTTGCGACAAGTCACAGTGAATTTATTTTCTTTGCGTGCACACCCAATAGTCACCACATAGAGGGTGCTTACAGTTACAAATCCCCTCCCCCCCCCCGCACCAGGTCCCCTCTTTTTGAACGTCAACCGCCACTCAGACAAGAGTAGTGTAGAGAGGGACAAGAGTTACCGCGCTCGCCAACTCAGTCATGACTGAAGAAGTGTCTCGACCCAAATCGCCACCCATTCCTTCTCTCCTCAGATGCTGCCCGACCCGCTGAGTTACTCCAGCATTTTGTGTCTAACGTCAGTGTAAACCAGCATCTGCAGCTCCTTCCTACATATTCCTGACTTCCGCACCTGGAACGGGAACAAGCTGCTGGTCGCATCCCTGCAAAAGCGACCTATTCAAGCGATGTATTCAAGAGAGAGTTAGATATAGCTCTTGGGCCTAATGGAATCAGGGTAGAAAGCAGGAGCGGGGTTCTGATTTTGGATGATCAGCCATGATCATATTGAACGGAGGTGCTGGCTCGAAGGGCCGAATGGCCTTCTCCTGCACCTATTTTCTATGTTTCTATGTTTCTTTGCTTATACTGCTGGGTTCAAAATTGACTGCTGGGCAGCATTCAGGTAAGCTGAATGGAAGTCCAATGCACTATAATTCTGCTCCAAGGCACAACTGGCAGGAAACATTCAGTCCCATTCCTTGATGAAAGTGCCAACCTGGAGTAAAAAGTGCAGGGAAGTGATTTCACCTATTTTTAAATCATTTCATATTTTTAATCCATTTTTACCACATTCTAAAATATTTTTTACTTAAAAAAAATAAAATCACAACCTCAACTAGTTTTATACATTGAAAGGCCTGGGGGTGGAGTTGGGAAAGGGGTGGGGACGATGCCTCAAAATCTGCCACTTGTAAATCCTGTGCTCCAAGGAATAGACGCATAGCCTGCTCAACCTCTACCTATAGCTCAGTCCCTCGAGCCCTGGCAACATCCTTGTAAATCTTCACTCTACCCTTTCCAACTTGACAACATCTTTCCCATAACACAGCGCCCAGAACGGAACACAATACTCTAAGTGAGGCCTCACCAACGTCTTATACAACTGCAACATGACCTCCTATACTCAATACTCTCCTCGGATGAAGCAAGATTCAGCTACATGCTAATCGGCATCTTAGTGGTTCCCATCTTCATCAGGAGACCTTTGAACTGAAGCATTACATTCCCTTTCTCTCTTCCCTGCTGTGCATCTCTCACATCATCTGCTTTGGTTCATAATTTCCAACACTGTCGATGATTGCTTTTGTATGATTGTGAAAGTGGAGATTCCAATTAACCTTAAGGCAGGAGGTGAGAGCGATAGTTGGTTTCTCACGGCCATTGTTCATGGGAGCTTACCACCGTAATAAGCTCATAAGGAATTGGAGTAGAATTATGCCATTCGGCCCATCAAGTCTACTCCGCCATTCAATCATGGCTGATCTATCTCTCCCTCTTAACCCCATTCACCAAGGTCTAAGCGGAAGCTCAGAGGGGATAGAGCCTTTTCTGTTGCTGCTCCGGCACTCTGGAACACCTTGCTGCTGCACATCAGACAGGCCCCCTCACTGTCCATCTTCAAATCCTCCCTAAAAACATATTTTTATTCCTTGGCTTTCGACACTGGCTGAGGCATTGCTCCTGTTTTTAGTGCTTTTAATGTCTTTTAATTTTTAGTGTGTTTTTTATAGTCCTTCGTTTTACGGTTTTTAATGGTTTTTAATTGTTTGTAATAGCTTTTTGTTCATGATTTCTCATGTACAGCACTTTGTGGCAACTGTAGTTGTTTAAAGAGCTTTATAAATAAAGTTATTATTATTATTATTATTATTATTCTCCTGCCTTCTCCCCATAATCAACATCTGTACTAATCAAGAATCCACCTATCTATGGCTTAAATTTATCCACTGACTTGGCCTCCACAGCCTGCTGTGGCAAAGAATTCCACATTCACCACCCTCTGACTAAAGAAATGTCGCATCATCTCCTTCCTGAAAGAACATCCTTTAATTCCGAGGCTATGACCTCTAGTCCTAGACTCTCTCACTAGTGGGAAACATCCTCTCCACATCCACTCTATCCAAGCCTTTCACTATTCTGTATGTTTCAATGAGGTCCCCCCTCATTCTTCTAAACACCAGCGAGCACAGTCCCAGTGTTGACAATTGCTCATCATAGGTTAACCTTCTCATTCCTGTGATCATTCTTGTAAACCTCCTCAGGACCCTCTCCAGAGCCAGCTAATCCTTCCACAGATATGGTGCCCAATATTGCTCACAATATTTCAAATGCACCTTATAGAGCCTCAACATTACATCCCTGTTTTTGTATACAAGCCCTCTTGAAATAAATCCTAGCATTGAGTGTTCTGTCTTTACTACCTATAAAAACAAACCAGGTCACATGCATTGCACTTGTCAAGTTTTGCAATGGCAGATAGCGAATAAATCAACCACTAACGGTGGTTGGCTTAGGGCGGCAAAATGGTGCAGCAGTAGTTTAGTTTAGTTTAGAGATACAGCATGAAAACAGGCCATTGGGCCCATCAAGTCCGCGACAAGCATCGATCCCTGCACATTGACACGATCCTACACAGACTCAGGACAATTTACATTTATACCAAATCAATTAACCTATAAACCTGTACATCTTTGGAGTGCGGCAGGAAGCGGGAGCACTCGGTGAAACCCCGCGCAAGTCACGGGGAGAACGTACAAACCCCGTACAGACAGCATCTGCAGTCGGAATCGAACCCAGGTCCATGGAAGGCTGCAACTCAACCACTGCGCCACCGTGCTGCCCTAAACAGTGAAGTTGCTGCTCTACAGGGGTCCGTTAAACAAAGGGAGAAAGGGGTCAGTAAGTCAGTGAAGGGGAGGCAAGAATAGTGGCCCGAGTAAGAAGCAGGGAGAGTGGGAAATTAAGGTTTAGCAAGCACATACGAGATGTTATTTGCCACACAACCTTTCCTCCCTGCAGCTTAACATCACCCGAGGAGCCAGTTGCCAACCCATTGGGATTTCTGAATGATAGAATAGCAGATTGTTGGAATTTTACTGTGGAAGTTTTCAAATGTCGTGTTGAAACGTTTTGTTTTTAAACCTCTTGTGTTTTATTATTTCTTACCCTTGAAAGATTTCTACTCCACACACTACAGACGTGTCAAAAGTACATGATAATTCCCAGGAACATATTTTAGCAGGAACCTCACAGTGTACCCTTGTGAATGCAATGAGTGGAGGTACCTTATGGGTCATCTGAAGTACAAGAATGAGCGCCCCACTCTATTCTCACTGCAGCTATCTACAATTTTAAAACACACTAAACTACCTCTTCACAAAGGCAAACACAACTAAAATGAAAGGTTCGAAAACCCCAAACTTAGAAAACAATCTAATAGCTTGGATATCACTCATTACCTACAATTATGTGAATCTTTCTGCATTTTAAAATCGGTTCGGTAAAATTAAGTCACAGAACCCAGCAACTGGTATGTTTCTTTAACACTGAATTCTTCTGAAATGTGAATGGGCAACATATTTTCAGATTTATGTTTGAAGGATACTCAGTCTCAATATCCACAATTTTCAATTGCAGAATATTGATATACATTCAGAAGTAGACACCAACTTGTTCACGAGCGGTTAGTGGTCCAGCTTTGATAAATTACCAGCTAAAGGCAATGACTAAATGTGTTACCTATAGTAGCATTTGTAATTTGGTCCAAAATATATAATTTATGTAGTTTAGTTTAGTTTAGAGATACAGCACAGAAACAGGCCCTTCAGCCCACTGAGTCACCGAGTCCGTGCTGACCAGCGATCCCTGCACACATACTCCATCCTACACCCACTAGAGATGCTTTACAATTTGACCAAGCCAATTGACCTACAAACCTGTACGTCTGGAGTGTGGGAGGAAAACCGAGCTACTGAAGAAAACCCACGCAGGTCACGGAAAGAACGTACTAACTCCGTACAGACACCACCTTTAGTCAGGGTCGAGCCCGGGTCTCTGGTGCGCAAGGCATCAACTCTACTGCTGCGCCACCGTGCCGTCCCTATTTGCAAATGTACAAATGATATAGAACAATGTTTTGCCCACAAGGACAGTTAATGATCGTTACTCTGCAAGAAAACTGTCCAAGCTCACTTCCGTAGAAACAATTGTGCATGTTAACACCAATAAAACAAAACCTGAAGCAACCTGCACCCACTGTACAGCACTGTCCTCTTACAATGAAGGTCCATTGAAGGACCAGGGGAAATGTAGCCAATTCCAAAATCTCTGGAGTCTCCTCATAATGAAGGCAAACATCAAAGATGAAAATCACCAGAGCCTGAAGTGAACCAGCACAGCCTTTGGGTCTCTGAGGAAGAAGTTCAAAGCCTCAAATCTGGCATATAGCTCGTGATCTGCCGCATAGCAGTCATCTCTAAAGAGAGCGCAGGAAAGATTTAGGAGGATGTTGCCAGGACCAGAGGGGCTGAGTTATTGGGAGAGGTTGGGCAGGCTGAGACTTTTGGATAGGCATATGGAGATGCAGGGAATGGAGGAATTTGGATTATGTGCATGTAGATAGGAGTTGCTCTTGGCCTTATGTTCGACACAGACATTGTGGGCCGAAGGGCCAGTTCTTGGGCTGTTTTGTTCTATGTTTATCCCTTGGAGAGTAAAAGATTGAGGGGTGACCTTACAGAGGTGTATAAAATCATGAAGGGCATAGATAGAATGGATGCACACAGTATCTTTCCCCATGCAGGGGAATCGAGAATTTGAGGTCAAAGATTTGAGGGGAAAAAGGAACATGAAGGGCAACTATTTTTTGTGGACCGCGTGTGGAATGAGCTGTTGAGGCAGGTATGATAACAACATTTTAAAGACATTTGTACAAGTTCATGAACAGGAAAGGCTGAGAGTGATATGGGCCAAATGGGACAAGTTTAGTTGGGGTACCTTGGTTGGCATGAATGAGTTTGGCCTGGTTCTGTAGTATATGATTATATAACTGCTCGCTTGTATACCTCAACAAGGCACATGGACTTTGCAGAGCAGGCATCACCTAACAACATTACAGAAGTAACATCAGTGATATTGCCATACAAAATCCATACAAAATCTACCAAATCCACTAGGAGAATAAGTGAACCAATGGCAACATTTTCTCCTAAGCTAACATCCAAAGATAGCAGGTTCGAACTACTCTTTGTTTTCATGCTTGGAGCTCCCAAAACTGACGCCATCCTGGTATTTCCTCATAACAGAGAGATGCCGGGCAGAGGAAATGACCCTCTGATGATGAGAGGACTAAGGATGTTCTCAAAGCCTTCTTGAGAAAGGGCAGCACAGTGGTGCAGCGGTAGAGTTGCCACCTTACAGCGCCAGACATGGGTTCAATCCTGACTACGGTGCTGTCAGTATGGAGTTTGTACGTTCTCCCCGCGACCTGCGTGGGTTTTCTCCGAGAACTTCGGTTTCCTCCCAAACTCCAAAGGCGTACAGGTTTGTAGGTTGATTGGCTTGGTATAAATGTAAGTTGTTCCTAGTCTGTGTAGGATAGTGTTAGTGTGCGGGGATCGCTGATCGGTGCGGTGGGCCGAATGTCCTGTTTCTGCGCTGTAACTGTAATCTAAACTAAACTAAGTGCAACATCTTACAGGAATCTTTGGTCCGCAGGGTGGATGGGCAGTTTGGAAATTGGATCAAAAGAGCAAGGGTGCATTCAGGTATTGAGAATCTCAGTCCTTTCACTGAAAGCTAACAGAAGTTCAGTGTGAACAATGTAAGAAGCACACCTTCTTCAAAACTACACACATCGGCCCATCAAGTACCTGTCACCCCATCTGTAGAGTCAAGCATAATCAAGGATGAGACCCCAATCACTCCCTCTTTTCCCCTTTCCCATCAGGTAAGAGGCACAGAAGTGTGAAAACGCACACCTCTAGATTCAGGAACAGTTTCATCCCAGCTGTTATCAGGCAACTGAACCATCCTATCACCAACTAGAGAGCAGTCCTGAGCTACCATCTACCTCATTTGAGACCCTTGGACTATCTATAATCGGACTTTACTGGACTTTACTTTGCACTAAACATTATTCCCTCCATCCTGCATCCTGCATCTGTACAATGTGGACAATTCGATGGTAATCATGCATTGTCTTTCCGCTGACTGGTTAGCACGCAACAAAAGCTTTACACTTCGGTACACATGACAATAAAATAAACTGAAGCTGAAAGTGATCTGTTGAGGCAGGTACTATCGCAATGTTTAAGAAACATTTAGACAGGTACATGGATTGGACAGGTTTAGCCGGAATTTGGACAAATGCAGGCATGTGGGACGAGTGTAGTTGGGACATGTTGGCCGGTGTGGGCAAGTTGGACCGAAGGGCCTGTTTCAATGCTGAAAGACTCTATAACACCTCTGTTGTTGATCGTGGAAGCCAAGCGCTGGAGTAGAAGCAATGTGACACCCGCAGGCTCGGCATAATGAAAATTAAAAATAAATCCGATTATTTATTTCAAGATTATCATGTATGGATAACAAGATGGACGTGGCCTTAAACAAAATGACAGCCTAATTTCACAGATGAAAAGACCTTTCCATATATTTTTAGCATATTCCATACATGCCAGTTTGAGGACATCACTAAAAGCGAGCAAATTTAAATATTGTATAAAAATAAAGAAGGGTTTCTATTTATAGAGGTTGCAAGGACATTTGTAGGTCCCAAGATGTTGGCCAGTCAAAGACATACACTGTAAAACATGGCCATTGTTGAAGAGTAATATGCCAGACAATTGGGAGACACAAGGAACTACAGGGACAGGAAAGTTGCATAGAACAAAAATAACTGGGGCAATTCAATGAGTCAGGCAGCATTTCAGGAAGACATTGATAGGTCATGTTTCGGGTTGAGACCCTTCTCCAATTTGAAGAAGGAACCCAACTTAAAATGTCACCAATCCAAGTCCTCCAGAGATGCTCCTGACCCTATGAGTTATTCCAGTTCTTTGTGTTCTACCCCAGACGATTTTATGGGTAGACACAAAATGCTGGAGTAACTCCGAATGTCAGGCAGCATCTCTGGAGAAAAAGAATAGGTGACGTTTCTTGTCGGTATCCTTCTTCAACCAGAAACATCACCTATACTCGTTCTCCACAGATGCTGGATTACCAGCTGAATTACTCCAGCATATTGCGTCTATCTTCTGTATAAATGAGTATCTTCAGTTCCTTCCTACACAAACTTTGTGGGTAGCACTGTCTCACTGTGCCAGTGAGATAAATGATCAGTCAATGCATTGTTAGCAATAACATTTGAAAAGTAAATATGAGGTAGGACTGTTTAGAAATATTTTTGCTGCTCTGAGAATATTGATGAATATTGAGAATATACTCCAACTGTAACTGCTCAGACAGGAAGGCTCTGCAGAGGGTAGTGAGGGGAGCAGAGAGGATCATTGGCGTCTCCCTACCCTCGGTACAAGAATGGTTCTAGAGCCGCTGTCTGAAAAAAGCTCTGAGAATAGCTAAGGACAAACTGCACCCCTTCCACACACATCTGGATCTCCTGCCATCAGGCAAGAGATACCGTAGCATCAAAGCCCGGACTACCAGACTGCTAAACAGCTTCCTGCCACAGGCTGTGAGGCTGCTAAACAGTCACTCCACCTGATTTTGCTGCTTTGCACTGACAATTTAATAACTTTGGCACTGGCCACTCAAATCAGCTGCCCTGGACATTTTAATGACTGTTTTTACTGTATTTTAATGTTGCTGTTTTACCTGCTTTTAACTATTTATACTGTTTCATCAGGGACTGGATTGTTTTTACTGTTATTATGTGTGAAATGTTTAAGTTTTATGTGCAATACTCCGGTATTCCCTGGGAAACGTCTTCTCATTTTGCAGTCCAATTGTTGCTTTGCAAGATGACAATAAAGGTTGGTTGATTGATTGATTGATTGATTGATTGATTGATTGATTGAGTGATTGACTGATTGACTGATTGACTGATTGACTGATTGACTGATTGACTGATTGACTGATTGACTGATTGATAAGGCATCTTGTATTTCCACCCAAGACTTACAGTGCCAGAGACCTGGGTTTGATCCCGACTACGGGTGCTGTCTGTGCGGAGTTTATACATTCTCCCCATCGCAAAGGTTTTCTCTAGGTGCTCCGGTTTCCACCCATACTCCAAATATATCAACTATGTAGGCTAATTGGCTTGCTAAAATTGTAAATTGGCCGTAGTGTGTAGTAAGGTTAGTGCTAGTGTATCTGGTAGATCTACAAACACCAAACATTTACAGCCAACACAAGTTTGTAGGCACTAGGCCTGCACTCACTAGAGTTTAGGCACAGGATATGGTGTGAAGGCAGGAATGGGGTACTGAATGTGGATGATCAGCCATCATCACAGTGCATGGTGGTGCTGGCTCGAAGGGCCGAATGGCCTACTCCTGCACCTATTGTCCATTGTCTAATGAGGGGGGGACATAATTGAAGCATACAGAATAGTGAAAGGCTTGGATAAGAGTGGATGAGGAGAGGATGTTTCCACTAGTGGGAGAGTCTAGGACTAGAGGTCATGGCCTCCGAATTAAAGGGCGTCCCTTTCGGAAGATGATGAGAGGGATTTATTTAGTCCGAGGGTGGTGAATCTGTGGATTTCTTTGATGCAGAAGGCTGTGGAGGCCAAGTCAGTGGATATTTTTAAGGCAGAGATAGATAGATTCTTGATTAGTATGGGTGTCAGGGGTTATGGGGAGAAGGCAAGGGAATGGGGTTCGGAGGGAGACTTAGATCAGGCATGATTGAATGATGGGCCAAATGGCCTAATTCTACTATTTCTTATGACCTTACATACAGGTGAGCATTTGGGGGACGGGTGGGATAGATTTCAAGCCTGCTGTACTGTTGCAAGCATATTTGTGTATGGCACGGTGGTGCAGTGGTAGAGTTTCTGCCTTACAGTGACAGAGACCCAGTTTCCAAAAGGACACAGTACTGGAGTAACATCAGCACCCTTCTTCAGACTGATTGTGGTTGGGGGGGGAAAGAGGTGAGAAAGCAGGAAGAGAGGTGGGACAGGCCAAAGCCTGGCAAGTCATAGGTGGATACAGGTGAGGAGGGGATTTTGAGTACACTGATGGTTGGACAAAGGCCAGAGGTGAATATAGATCGAGGGGCAGCAGTGACGTCCAGGCACAGTGGCGTAAAGACGTACAGGTTGGTAGGTTAATTGCCTTCAGCCAAAAATTGTACTCTCCCTGGTGTGTAGGATAATACTAGTGTGCGGGGATTGCTGGTCGGTATTGACTCGGTGGGCCGAAGGGCCTGTTTCTGCGCTGTATCTCTCAAGTCTAGAAAGGCTAAATGGGTGAGAGATAAGGAAAGAACAGTAGTGAACTGATCAAATTATCGGTTAGTTACAACATAGGCTAGTTTGGCTAGTGTGGAAAGATTTACCACCCATAACAAATAAAGAACATTCTTTCCTATTGAGACTGCCTGCGGATGTGTTACTTGGTAACCAGTGATTATGTCAGCATGGCAAATCCTGCGACTCTCATTTAGAACTGAACCAGCAGGGGAACTCGGGTCTTAGGAGAAGACAAAATGAAATTGAGATGACGATAAGTAAGGAGAAAACCAAATGTAAGCACGTCATCGAAGCCTTTCCATTTGGAGCAGAGAAGACTGGAAAAAAATTCAACAGGCCAGGCAGCATCCCTGGATGAATACACAATTAACACTTTTCATCTGTCATTGGAACTGATGAGCATTACCAGTGTTTTCTCTTGCACTTCAAATTTCCACTGTGTGTTATATTTTCCTTTTGGATAATTGTCAGGCGCCCATAGTTAGTGACACCAACAGTCTCCCTGTCATTCAGGACTGCTCAAGGGGACATTAGGCCACAATTGTAGTGCAAACAGAATATGGAGTGCTCAGAAGCAGCAATATAACAAGGTGCTAAAAGCCATTAAGTGCCAATAATGCTTGGTTCTAATGCATCTCTGTCTTGACATGCAACTGTCAAATTGTTTGAGGTGTCTTGTTTCAAAGTAGCAAGATAAAATCGAGCATCAGCTTTTTAGTTTAGTTTAGTTTAGAGATATAATGCGGATACAGGCCCTTCAGCCCACTGGGTCCGCGCCGACCAGCAATCCCTTCACATTAACACAATACTACACCCACTAGGGACATTTTTTACATTCACCAAGCCAATTAACCTACAAACCTGTACGTCTTTGGAGTATGGGAGGAAACTGAAGATCTCGGAGAAAACCCACGCAGATCACGGGGAGAACATGCAAACTCCGTACAGACAGCACCCGCGGTCAGTCTCCGACGCTGCTTTCGCTGTAAGGCAGCAACTCTACCGCAGCGCCACCGTGACCGCCCTAATAAACAATAGACAATAGATAGACAATAGAATGGACAATAGGTGCAAGAGTAGGCCATTCAGCCCTTCGAGCCAGCACCGCCATTCAATGTGATCATTCACAATCAGTACCCCGTTCCTGCCTTCTCCCCATATCCCCTGACTCTGCTATCTTTAAGAGCCCTGTCTAGCTCTGACTAATTTGACCTAACTAATTTGATTTAGTTTAATATTGTCACGACTACCGTTTGGTGCAGCCAACTCCAAGTCTCTGCGGGGGAAGACCACTCTAGGGTCCTTCTGCTGCGGGACAATGCGGGACATGGTCCGATGAATACGTCACTCAGACAAGGAAAGGGATATCAATCCATTGGGTTCACGTGAATCGTAAGGGTACTTGGTGTGGGGATAGTTTGGGAACAGTACTGAATATAACACTAATGAATGTGCAAACTTGGAGATTTTTTACAATGTCCTTCTTTTATCTATTTTTTAAATTCGGAATAAAGTTTATTTTGGAAAAGAAGAGTTGTTGTCTGCGTCCAGGGAACGACTGTACATGTTAACAATTAAGCCTTTCACAGTGCACAAATAAAGATGAGAGAGACTTGAGGACCATCACACAAACTAACCACTCTTCCATTGACAATTACAATTAACACTGCCTCGACAAGGCCACCAGCAGAATCAGGGACGAGTCTCACCACAGTGATATCCACTTCTCTCCTCTCCCATCAGGCAAGAGGTATAGAAGTGTGAAAACGCACACCTCCAGATTCATGGACAGCGTTTTACCCAGCTGTTTTCAGGCAATTGAACCACCCCATCAAAAACTAGTCAGCAGCCCTGAGCTACTATCAACTTCATTGGAGAACCTCGGACTATCTTTAATCGGACTTTATCTTGCGTTAAACGTTATTCCCTTTATCATGTGGACACTGAGGACGGCTCGATGGTAATCATGTATAGCCGTTCCACTGTCTGGTTAGCACGCAACCTAAAGCTTTTCATTGTACCTTGGTACATGTGACAATAATCAAAACTAAACTAGCTTTGTGAGATTAGAGCTTCCTAAAGGGGGAGGTTGCCTTTCAAAATGCATCATTGGGGTGGGATCCTCTGTTGTCCATATTACCTCAAAGATCTGGGAATCATTGCCCGTGTCCATCGGTTACTCTAGGATCACCTGACCCAAAGCTTCACTGAGAGTCTGAAGAAGGTTCCCGACTCGAAACGTCCCCCATCTTTTTTCTCCAGAGATGCTGCCAGACCCGCTGAGTCACTTGGGTGACCTCATCCGCGAGTTCTGGCGAGTTTGCCCTCGACTCATACTCGCAGCATGGTCGACACAAAGTCGTAGGAGGTCTTTGTAACTCTCCTTCATGCTCGAGAGTAGTCCTAAAGTACTCGAGGCCTCAGCTAGGTTGCAGCATATTTTTCAACATGTTGAAAAAAGCCCACGTGTAAAAAACGCTCGCCATGGAAAGAAATCGATATTTTTTTACTCGTAGGTTTAGTCGTAGTAGGTTAGTCATGTTAGTCGTAGTAATCGAGGGTAGTCTAAGGTAATCGAAGGTAGTCGTAGATAGTCTTCATCATAGTCGAAGGGAGGTCGAAGAATATCGAAGGAGGTCGTCTTCACTCTCCACTATTCGGTGTCCAATGTTTCCGAAGTTAGTCGTAGCTAATCGTAGTTAGTCGTAGTTAGTCTTCAATATAGTCGAAGGAGGTCTTCAACATGATATTTTTTCAAACTCTGCTAAATTCTTCTAAACTCTCCAATTAGGTCACCCAAGTGGGACAGCCCCTTTACTCCAGCACTTTGTGTATACTCTACGATCAGACCAGGGTATGATACAGCTGTTGGGGGGAAGCTTGGCAAGTTCAATTTGTCTGGCGCTCCTCACAAAAGTGACCACACTTCCAGAGCAGGTCATCAGCTGCAAACTGTTTGCGATGTTCTGAATGGGGATAAAAGGTGCTGTACAACCCTGAGACTTTTATTTTGATTCAGTAAGAAGGTGATAGGTAGCTCCTTAGTTGTGCTGTCCATTAAAGGTCAAGCACTGTGAATGATGGCAAGGTACTTGGTCAGCACAAGACTGGCTCTGGGTACTAACTTGTTCAGCTCCACTTTGTCGGGTTTAACCAAAATTGCCAAGGTCCATTGTTTGTAAACACAACCTAAAATCAGATTGAAAATATGCATAATCGGTGATAAAAGTGGCTTCACAGAAAGGCGTTAAAATAGCAATTAACATTCAGGCCGCGGGAGAAGCAATTAACAGAAATGAAAGGTTGTCCAAAATTACAGGAGTTCTGCCAAAGTTTTAAATTAGTTCATTGTCACGCATACCAGGTAAATTGAAAAGCTTTTGTTGCGTGCTAACCAGTCGGCGGAAAGACTCTACGTGATTAGAATCAAGCCATTCCCAGTGTACAGATACACGATAAAGGGAAAAACGTGAATAATGTTTAGTGCAAGATAATCCCAGTAAAGTCTGATCCAGATTAGTCTAAGGGACTCCAATGTGGTAGATAGAAGCTTAGGCAGTAGTTTTAGACAGTAGCTAATCTACTGTCTCCGTTGTTCAAAATGTGGACTCTTATACATCGGCAAGACCAAACGTAGACTGGGAGATCTTTTCACTGAACACCTTTGCTCAGTCCGCCTGGACTTAACTGCTCTCCCGGTTCCTAAACACTTTGATTCCCCTTCCCATTTCCACACTGGCCTTTCTGACCTAGGTCTCCTCCATTGTCAGAGTGAGGCTACACACAAATTGGAGAAACAGCATCTCAAATTTTGCTTGGGCAGCTTATAGCCCAGTGGATAGAAACAAAAAGCTGGAGTAACTCAGGGAACAGGCAACATCTCTGGAGAGAAGGAATGGGTGATGCTTCAGTTCGAGACCCTTCTTCAGACTTTTGTGTCCGTCTTCGGTTTAAACTGGCATCTGCAGTTCCTTCCTACACATTACAGCCCAGTTGCATGAATATTGATTTCTCTCACTTTAAATAACCCCGGCATTCCCTCTCTCTCTGTCCCTCACCATCCCAAGTTGCACCAGCTTCTTGTTTACACCCAACAAACAGCTAACAATGGCATGTTTCCTTTATCATCATTACTTTTTTGCATTTCTTCCATTCATTGTCCTTTATCTCTCTACATCATCGTCTATCTCTGTCATTTCCTTGATCACGAACCAGTCTGAAGAAGGGCGGCGACCCAAAACGTCACCCATTCCTTCTCTCCAGAGATGCTGCCTGTCCCGCTGAGTTACTCCAGCATTTTATGTCTATCTGCAATAGTTTAGCACTACTCTCTAGTTGTTGGTAGGATGGTTGAGTTGCCTGCTAAAGGGGCTGTCCCACTGTACAAGCTAATTCAAGAGTTCTCCCGAGTTTCCCCTGATTCGAACTCGGAGAATTAAGGTAATAGCCGCTCGTAGGTACTCTGGGCTCTCGTGGACATTTTTCAATATGTTGAAAAATCTTCACGAGTCTTCACGAGCTTTCCACGTTTCCCGAACCTGCCGTTAGCTTTACGAGCCGCTAAGAGACGTCCCGAGCTCCGACGTACCCGCTACGTACATTCTACGTGCTTACCACAAGTTTTTTAAACTTGGGAGAGCTCTTGAATTGGCTCGTACAGTGGGACAGGCCAATAACAGCCCTGAGGTCAATATGCACTCTCACCACCTATAATCTAAAAGGTCTAGATGCTAAGGCAGTAATGCGAATGAGTTTCAAAATAAAATGATGTTGATATGATGTTGAAGATGAACAATACATTAATATCACAGGTGGAGACGAAATGAAGGCGAGGAGGGATGAATTGATTGGAAGAAGAATTAAAGTGGAGATGAGAGAAAGAAAGTCACATCTGAAGTTCTCGAGTGAGTAAATCTCTCATTCTTCAATAATTCTCCATGAATGAGCACTCAAAGAGCAGTGCTAGTGGGATTAATCCAGTCCACTTTGCCTGCGTTCTATCCTGTAAAAAACTCTATGAAACAGTACAAGACACTGACTTTGATTTGCGACTTGATGTGAAGTATTTTGCACAGGTCAGTCATGTGGAAGTTGTTAAGCTGTCAGCCACATCTGCAGTACACTGCCCATCTCTCGCAAGAATAGAGTAAGTGGGTATGACAGCATCACCATGGACCTCTAGCTTGGTCTTGAGGCAGGTTCCTCTTTGTTCCTACACTTTACTTATTAAGTCTTCCAAACGCAGAGCTTGCTTTCGGTATCCTGTAGTTGACTCTGCCGTCAATGTGGCCTGATCCTGAGGGAGTGCTACCAAGGTGTGTGAACCTGCCCACTACCAAAAGCCTCCCACCACGGGCACAGATTTTACCCCATATGAACCTCCCTAGCAACTAAACAGTTTTACATGCAGTTCAGTAAAAATATTATTATACATAAGCCCATCTTAGATTCAGTACATAGACACAAAAAGCTGGAGTGACAGGCAGCATCTCTGGAGAGGTCATGGGAGAGGTTTATGGTCGAGACCCTTCTTCAGAATGGTTAGGGATAAGGGAAACGAGAGATATATATGGTGATGTGGAGAGATACAGTACAAGTGTATTGGAATAGTACACTGAGACAGTATACAAGAGTTGTAATGTATAGGAACTGCAGATGCTGGCTTATACCGAAGATGGGCACAAAATGTTGGAGCAACTCAGTGGGTCAGGCAGCGTCTCTGGAAAGAAGGAACGGGTGACATTTCGGATCAGATCTGAAGAGGGATCCCAACCAGAAATGTCACCTATTCCTTTTCTGCAGAGATGCTGCCTGACCCGCTGAGTTACTCCAGCATTTTGTGTCTACCTTGTCAGAAGAGTGTCTGATGATAGCAAACCAAAGCAATTACTTTATGGAGAGTGGATCGAGGGAAAACGATCATGTGGGGGATAGAAAAAAAGATTCAAAGATTCTCTAACATCAATAAGTATCTGGTAAGAAGCTGCTTTTGTTGCGTTGAATATGAAAGGTCAAGCACTGTGAATGAGGCAAGATTCCCTGGTCAACACAACATAGCTCTAGGTACTAACTTTGTCGGGTTTCACCAAATTGCCATGGTATATTATTTGTAAACAAAACCAATTCAGATTTTTTTTAAAAAACCCTGCATGATCAGTGATAAAAGGGGCTTCATGGAAAGGCATTAAAAGAATAGCAAAAAGTTTCAACATTGATACACATCACTGGAAACAACAATATGTAAGAAGTAACTGCAGGTGCTGGTTTACACCGAAGAGGAGCACAAAATACTGGAGTAACTCAGCGGGACAGGCAGCATCTCTGGAGGGAGGGCATGGGTGACGTTTCGAGTTAAGGCCCTTCCCCAGACTGATCTTAGTTTCCCTCTCCCATGACTCTGTTTGAAGATGGGTCTATCTTCACTGAATCAACAAGCTGTCTGAAGAAGGGCCCCGACCCATCAAAATTCTCCAGAGATGCTGCCTGTCGCGCTGAGTTACTTGAGCTCTTTGTGTCCTCAATCGATGGTGTTTGATGCACCTGCATGAAAAATGGTGCTTGCTCATATGTGGAAACAAGAATGGAAAAAGCAAAGAGGAAAGGAGAATCTTGAAAATCATGAACCACTGATGCTACTTCCTCTGCCACCAGTGTGGAGTGAACTTGAGCCCAGATTAGAATAATCAACCATCTCTGTTCATTGTACACTATATACTGGATATCATGATTTTATTTAAGAATGAGTGATGAACAATATCAAATGAGAAAGCAAACCCTGAATACAACTTCAAGGTAAAATAAAAAAGACTGTAAGATGGATTTTAATCAACAAAACCTTTTTAAAAATCCAAAAAAATCTTATATATATGTCTACTGAAAAGCAGGCAAATTTTTGGTGTGATTCTTTTCGGGAGATTTTAGAGTCGGTAAGATCAAAATACAGCTGAATTTGAACTCTCGGTTAAACAGGTCACAAATATACTGAGTTACTCCAGCATTTGGTGTCTCTCTTCAAAAATATACCCCAAGATTGAATTAAACAGTAGTTTTGACCTCATGTTAGCTTGCGAATCAGTTGGCTCAAAGAGAGATTCAGTCTCTTATGGGCCTGTACAGGTACAGGTACACTCTTATGGGCCTGTACCAGTCATCTCTTTAGGTGACTGGCAGGGACCAGTTTTAATGGAATTCACCTACGACACCTGGCGACAACCTACGACAACGCTTACGTCAACCTATGACAGCAAAAATTGTCCCTACTGTCGGCGAAAAATTTTCAACATGTTGAGAATTTTGCGGCAGTCGCTTGTAGTCGCCCAAAAAAAAATCGCCTAAGTGGACCAGGCCCTTTTGTCTTGAATTGAACTTTTAAAATTAAATTATATGCTCATCATTTTGTTACTTGGTGCCAAGTGTTGGCTGAACAATTGTAGAGTTGAAGAAAGCTGTATGCATTTTATGATTTTCTAGCAGTGCAGAGGAATTAGGTATAGGTTTATTATTGTGCTGAGGTACTGTGAAAGATTTGTTTTACATGCTATCCAAACAGATCAGACATACTAGTCATAAATACCAGCGAGTCCAACGCAAATAAAATAGATAGGGCAAAGGGGAAGATAGATTATAGTTTTCAGCACCGCAATGCATCAGTCCCATAGACAGAAAGCCCAATGTCCTCAGTTAATGGAAGGACCGTTCAGAAGCCTGATAACATAGAGGAGAGAGGAAGCAGTTCCCGAGCTTCAGTTGTTGATACCATACAAGACATCATCACCAATCACATGGATACCATTTTCACAACTCTCAGTATTCAACAAATTTACACAAATTAAAATGGCCTTTGCATTGCCAATTCCAGTGCATTTGGCATTTGGCCAATCTGCAGCCCTCTTCCTAAGAAGATCTTAAATCACCACTCAATGTGCCTTTTATAATTATCCTGGATCAGTCAAAAATTCAAACTTGTGGCTAAAGAGAGATTGCAAAGCTTCATTTGGACACTATTCCACTGTTCCAGACTTAGGGCGGCACAGTGGCACAGCAGTAGAATTACTGCCTTATAGCGCCAGAGATCCGGGTTCGATCCTGGCTACGAGTGCTTGTCTGTATGGAGTTTCTACGTTTTCCCCCTGACCTGCATAGATTTTCTCCGGAAAGCTCCTGTTTCTTCCAATACTTCAAAGACGTACAGGTCTGTAGGTGAATGGTATGAATGTAAATCTCCATGCGGCAAGCGCGACCTAAAGGGCCTGTCCCACGAGCATGCAACTGGCCCTTTAGTGTGCGAGGATCGCTGATCAGCACTGACTCGCTGGGCCGAAGGGCCTGTTTCCACGCTGTATCTCTAAACTAAACTAAACCAATCCTTTGCATGTCTGTAGATCTTCTTTATACCGATAAATTAGATCTTACTGAGTCATCTGATTCTGTTTGCAAAATTCCAATAATCCACTATCTGATTGTTTAGAAATCCTGATGGTTCGGCATCTGGATCAATAAGGCTCCCAGTTTTCCGCACTACCTCTCACAGTCCATGGCCCCCCCCGTTTCCCCTTTAACACGCCTTGGTCATCAGTCTCTGGTTTCCACATTCCCTTTAACACATTGGGACCCTGGTACCTGTTCTTTCTTTAAATTAAGACTGGAAGCTAGATTTTAAATCAAGAACAACTAAAGACAAAATTGGAAAATAAAATTCTCTATTTTTGCTGGGAAGCCAACAACCTTTTGGGTGTTATTCTCGCAGAGAAATTGTAGAGTTGGGAAGATTATATGGCTCATAATACAGAAGGATTTGAGCTTTCGGCTGAACAGGTTAAAAACACAATGCTTGATGAAATGAATCATTAATTTTCACCTCATACTCGATGCAGAATCAGTTGGCTCAGAAATTCCTTCGCTCCATAGATGCTGCTGCACCCGCTGAGTTTCCCCAGCAATTGTGTGTACCGGCTCAGAAATAGATTCTGACTCTCAGTCTTGAACTGAATCTACTAAAATAAATTATGTTATGCTCATAATTTTGTTACTTGGCATCAAGTGCAAGCTGAACAACGATAGAGTTGAAGGAAATTGTGTCCATGTTATGGTTGACTAGCGGTGCAGAGCAATTAGGTTTAGGTTTAGTACTGTATCACGTACCAAACTTTGTTTCGCCTGAAAAACTGTGTTTTGCCTGTTATCCAAACAGATCAAATACACTGTAAATAAATATAAACTCAAGTACAATGGATTGAGCAAAGGAAAAGTTACAGAGTGCAGAATATAGTTCTCAGCATTGTAATGCATCAGTTCCAGAAACAAAGTCCAATGTCTTCAATGGGTAGAGATGAATTGCACAGTACCCTAGAATGATTATGGAAGGACCATTCAGAACCCTGATAACAAAGGAAAAAGCTGTTCCCGTTCTCTACGACAAGACAGACCATTCCAGATACAACCTGGCACTTCCTTTATCTGGAAAGACTGGGCTTGTATTCACTGGAATTTAGAAAGATGAGACGGGATCTTATACAAACGTAAAACATAATAAAAGGCCTGGACAAGCTGGATGCCGGAAAAATGTTCCCAATGTTGGTGGAGTCCTGAGCCAGGGGGCCACAGTCTAAGAATAAAGGGAAGGCCATTTAAAACTGAGAAGAGATAAAACTTTGACACCCGGAGAGTTGTGAATTTGTGGAATTCTCTGCCACAGAAGGAAGTGGAGGCCAATTCACTGGATAAACTCTTTTAAATTCAAGAGTTAGATAGAGCTCTAGGGGCTTGCAGAATCAAGGGATATGGGGAGAAGGCAGGGATGGGTTACTGATTGTGGATGATCAGCCACGATCACAATGAATGGCGGTGCAGGCTCGAAGGGCCAAATAGCCTACTCCTGCACCTATTTTCTATCCAGCTGCAGCCTTCCATCGGCAGGGCGATGTGACAATCTTTTACGCGTGATCATACAAGGCCTCTACATAGCTACAATGAGACATCTTTACTGTTACATTTGGTGCATCTGGCAATGGAGGCCAACATAATGTTAACATAACATAACACTTGCACTCGGTCCACCTAGGCCGAAGGGATCTCCCGGTTGCCAACCACATCAACTCCCCTTCCAATTCCCATACGGACCTTTCTGTCCTGGGCCAACTCCATTGCCAGAGTGAGGCAAATTGGAGGAACATCACCTAATATTTCACTTGGGTAGCTTACAACCCATTGGTATGAATGTTGAATTCTCTAATTTTAAGTAGCTTCTACTTACACTGCCCTCCTCTCGCCTCTCAACTTGTTCCTCCACCCTAGGCGTTCACCCTCCATCTGTCCACAGATCTCCACATTGTTTCCCCCTCCTCTTGAGATCACACTTTCCATCTGAAGAAGGGTCTCAACCCAAAACGTCACCAATTCCTTCTCTCCAGAGATACTGTCTGACCCACCGAGTTAGTCCAGCACTTTGTGTCTATCTTTGATGAACACCAGCACCTGTAGTTCCTTGTTCCAGCATGATGTTTGCTTCTTTATGGGTTGCTATACCTGCATGTTAATATTCAGTGATTTTTGTACAAGGATATCTGCTCCATCTAAACATAAACACCTTTCCAGCTCTAAGCAATTAAAAATATTCGATGCCTCTTTTTTTTAACCGAAGTGGATCACTAAACATTTTCCACATTATATTTCACCAGTGATGTCCTGACCTTTTTGCAGAGCCTGTCCATATCCAGCTGTTACCTCTCCGTATCTGCAGCTAACCCTGAACAGAGGTTCCTGCTGTTCATTGCGATGGAGGTCATACCTTACTGTACCAAAGCTTTTCACTGTACCTTGGTACACGTGACAATAAACTAAACCAAACTAAACTGCTTGCCAAGGTTTTGCATCAAACAGCTCAGTCTGGAACCTTCCGTCCATCGGACCGTGCAGAACTAATTCCAATCCAGGAACTTTTCAAAGACACGATTCTTTGAAAGTTCTTCCGAGTTTAAAGACAGAATCACCTGTCCATCTGTGCCTCCACAGATTCTCGCAGTCACCTTGGCTACACTTCCTTTTGGACTAGTCCATTCCCTCACTGCCTTCATCTCTTTCACATCAGTTCTGAGAACATCACCTGACTATTTTCAAGATGTCTTCCTTTTCTCTTAACCACAGCTTCTCTTCCACCGTAGTTGAATAGACTTAACAGCACCCATTCCATTTCTTGCACTTCGCCTCTTACCCTTTTACCTCATACTCTGAAACAGTTTCCCGTGTACTCTTTTTCCATCCCAACAGCATTGGGATTGTTCCAAAACCAAGGCCTCATTAGTTTCATGAATCCCATCAGTGGCATTTGGCTATTGTCCATAATCATTCAAGAAACAAAATCAGTTTACTTTGAAATCTTCTGAATTCTAAATGAAGGGATGGAAAAACCTACAAATTAAGGGCCAAGGGTTAGGACAACATCATTTGACTTCTCGACAAATGGAGGAGAAATGCTTTGGACCCTTAAGGGTAGTTAATTAGAAAGGAGATCAGAGGAGGGTGGCACAGTGGTGCAGCCATATAGTTGCTGCCTTACAGCGCCAGAGACCCGGGTAGATCCTGACCATGGGTGCTATCTATGCAGAGTTTGTATGTTCTCCCCGTGATCTCCAGATTTCTCCCACACTCCAAAGACGTACCAGATTGTAGGGTAATTGGCTTGATATAATTATAAATTGTCCCTAGTGTGTAAGGTTAAAGCTAGTGCGCGGGGATCGCTGGTCGGGATGGACTTGGTGGGCCGAAGGGCCTGTTTCCATGCTGTATCTTTAAACTAAACTAAAGGGGGCTTAAAAGATCTGGCTAGAAAAGTTGAGATGTTCAGAGAGGTGGAGGAGAGTGTGGGAACAATGCAACTGAAGGCAACATAAATGGAACTGATGGAATAAATTTTCAGCTTGGAGCCAAATGTAATTAGGTCACTTTGATGGAAGTTCAGATGAGACAGGAATAATTAATTTTAAAGTTGTTCTAATGGGTTCATAAGATCATAAATGATAGGAGCAGGATTAGGCCATTTGGCCCATCGTCTACGCCACCATTCAATCATGGCTGACATATCTCTCGCTCCTAACCCCATTCTCCTGCCTTCTCTCCATAACCTCGGACTCCCGTACTAATCCAGAATCTGTAAATTTCTGCTTTAAATATATTAATTGACAGCCTCCACATCCTTCTGTGGTAAAGAACTCCACAGATTCACAGCCCTTTACCTATAATCAGGGACAATGACCAGCGATTCCATGAAGGGGGAATTCTTGAGGAGCATTTACTGTTTGAGGGGTTCAGTATAGAGCTGAACGTCATAGCAAAATCTTTGCTCATTTATTATAGAGTTTTTATAAATGACCATAGCTGAGAAACTAGAGTCAAAGCAGAGACTAATGATGAGCTTATGCCAAAAGCAATATGCAACAATGGCAAAATTCCTGATAAAGTTCCCAAGCCCATAATGAAAAGTCATACATTTTCTGAAACAGCATGGATATAAATTAAAGAGGAATGTCTTTTAAGTGCTGTATATTTTTGTGAAAAATCTTTTATTTTTGCATTGTGTCAACAAATTTAAAGGTTTAATTTCCTTATTTATCCCGAAAAGGGTTGTATTGCAGTAAAACTACACAAAACAACTCCATAGTTAAAGGCACAGAACTTTTCAGATGAATGTTTTGGATAAGAGAGATACTTTTATGTGGCAGAAGGTCACATGAGCGGGAGTATTGAGCTTGCATCGCAAGTCAAAGACGCACATGTGAACAGCAGGCAGATCACACCAACGTTTACTAACTGTTCCCATCGGGGCAGCTGAGGGTTCAGCTGCTAAAAGTGAATGAAACACCAGAGGCTTGTGTGTGAAATGTGGAGATCCACAACAGGCTGACACAGGAGACTGCATGACCTGCTGACGGGAGAGTTCATTCCACATGGAGTCCAGCAGCAGGTCTCCGTCCTACTTAGTCACGCAGTCTGGGGGGACTGTGCCTCCAGACCCTACTGCAAGACCTTTACTGGTAGACCTTCTGCAAGATCCCATTAATTTAAAAGTTTGTTAGTTTAGTTTATTATTGTCATGTCTACCGAGATACTGCAAAAAGATTTTGTTTGTGTGCTATAGTGTCAAGAAATAGACCGCACATGAATACAATCAATCCGTCCTCAGTGCAAAGATAAAGGATAAAGGGAACAATGTTAAGTGCAAAGATATAACATTGAAGCCTGATAGAGTCCACTTAAAGACTGATCTGATGAGAGGACCATTCAGTTGCTTGACAACATGAAAACCAGGACAGGGGAAGGATTTGGGAGACAAAGAGGAAGATAAATTACATTTGTAACAAGGAACTGCAGTTGCTGGCTGACAAAAAAAAGGGGACAGTGCTGGAGTAACTCAGCGGGTCAGGCAGTATCCTTGGAGAACATGGATAGGTAACATTTCCAGTCGGGACTTATTTCAGATCGGATAGGAAGCATCATCTGCAGTATCCATGTTCTCCAGGGATACTCCCCAACCTGCTGAGTTACTCCAGCACTTGTTTTTTTTTTTAAAGTCACAGTAGCTTTGGTTTAATTTCGTAGAACATAGAATTGTACTGAAGAAGTCTGAAGAAGGGTTTCGGCCCGAAACGTTGCCCATTTCCTTCGCTCCATAGATTCTGCCTCACCCGCTGAGTTTCTCCAGCACTTTTGTCTACCATGGAATTGTACAGCACAGGAACAGGCCCTCTGTCCACAATACTTGTGCTAAACATTAAACTAATCCCTTCAGCCTGCATGTGAACATTCACTGCATATTCATGTGTCTCTCTAAAACTATCAATCAGTTTTAATCAGCTGTGTTAATCAGTTACAGTTCATGCATTAATCATTGAATAGTATTTAGTTTAAACTTTCTTTATATAAATGAAAAAAATAAAGCTTTTACAAGCTAAATAACAGAGACATAACTGTGAAAATCAATGACAAATGTTATCATTACTGACAAAGAACCAGCCCCTTGTTTTTTATCATTGATATGGGCCTTTGGTGATGTGATCAGTCCTTCACATCAGTGTGGATAAGGAGATCCATATGATTCTGACAGGATCCTGGTAGCGAGAGACAGGGCCAGCACTGCAAATGTCCCAACATGTCCCCAAGACTCAGTGAGGTCTTCAGAATATACCATGTCCAAAAATAGGAGAAAATAAAATTTTGGCAGAAGGGAGGGAGGAAATAGACAAGAGACATCTATTGTTCCTCACGGATTCATGCAACAGGAGTTTGGAGCCAAAAACAAGGGGGGAATAAAAAGTTGTGAATTATAATGCAAATCAATTGGCTCTGAGGAGACATTTGCAAATTATTTCAGTTGCAGTAACAAATCTTAACATGTCTGCTTTCTGGCATCAAATGAAAGTCATTCTGATAGCAGATGCAAGTCATAATGTGAGGGTGTAATGAAGCCAGGCTTCTTGCTTCTCTATATTACTCTAGACTGGCTCACATTCATTTCCCTGACTTAGAAAGTGTGCATCACTGAAGTTGAAGCAGGTTCCAGACAGATCAGGGTGACACTGATCTGTGGTCTCGGCTTTAAAACCACTGCTCCTTTGGCTTGGCATAATTTGTTGCCCATGGTGAAAGAGTGGAAGGATATCCCAGCCACATTCCACTTTTAAACAGACGAGACTGTGGAAATGCACTCCAGTTAACAGCCAATGTTCTGATACTCTGCAAGCACTGTTGTGCCAGTAAAGTTTACATCCAAAGTGCTTTTCATACCAACTTCAGTTCCACGTCAAATGTGTTGATGCCTGTCGGGACATTGTGGGCGGGAGCCTCAGTGATACGCTGCCCGTGGCCCACTTGCCGCTCAGACCCTACAATAGACAATAGGTGCAGGAGTAGGCCATTCAGCCCCTCGAGCAAGCACCGCCATTCAATGTGATCATGGCTGATCATCCACAATCAGTATCCCGTTCCTGCCTTCTCCCCATATTCCTTGACTCCGCTAACTTTAAGAGCCCTATCTAGCTCTCTCTTGAAAGCATCGAGACAGCCAGCCTCCACCGGGCTGAGGCAGAGAATTCCACAGACTCACAACTCTGTGTGAAAAGGTTTTTCCTCATCTCCGTTCTAAATGGCTTACCCCCTATTTTTAAACTTTGGCCCCTGGTTCTGGACTTCCCCAATATCGGGAACATGTTTCCTGCCTCTGTGTCCAAACCCTTAATAATCTTATGTTTTAATAAGATACCCTCTCATCCTTCTAATTTCCAGAGTATACAAGCCCAGCCGCTCCATTCTATCAATATATGACTGTCCCGCCATCCTGGGAATTAACCTCGTGAACCTATGCTGCACTCCCTCAATAGAAAGAATGTCCTTCCTCAAATTGGGTGACAAAAACTGCATACAATACTCTAGGTGTGGTCTCACTAGAGCCCTGTACAACTGGCCACTACCCTACCTCGAAGTGCAAGGGGGGGACCTCGTTTCGCTTTCTGCACCTGGGGGACTCAAGTGTGAACAGAGAGCTGAGACCTGCATGATCTGATCCAAATGATTAGCAGTGCATGTGTGTGTGGAAGGTACAAGGTGAGTGAATGGCCGAAAGGGGTTTAGGACACATGAATCAGGAATTCACTGTAAACTAAACTATTAAATGCTGTATTAAGTGCTGGAGGAACTCAGCGGGTCAGGCAGCATCTCTGGAGAAAAGGGAATAGGTGACGTTTCAGGTCGGGACTTTTTCACCCAGAGAGTTGTGAATTTATGGAATTCCCTGCCACAGAGGGCAGTGGAGGCCAAATCACTGGATGGATTTAAGAGAGTTCGATAGAGCTCTAGGGGCTAGTGGAGTCAAGGTATATGGGGAGAAGGCTTTTTGATACGGGACGATCAGCCATGATCACAATGAATGGCGGTGCTGGCTCGAAGAGCCAAATGGCCTCCTCCTGCACCTGTTTTCTACGTTTCTATGGGCCCTTTCTTCTGGTGTCCGACCCGAAATGTCACCTATCTTTTTTCTCCAGAGATGCTGCCTGTCCCGCTGAATTTCTCCAGCACTATGTGTCTATCTTTGATATACACTAGCATCGGCATTTCTTTGTTTCTATATATTGAATGCCATAGGTTTATGTCCATTTACCTTCTACTACCCTTTGTATGCAGTTTGGACGTTTCAGTCTGTCATTTGTTTATTTGAAAATAACTTTAAAAAGTCACACACTAACAGTTTATTTGGATTGTACTTTTTCTGCCCTATCTATTTGGAGAATTATACAGCACGTTGACTCGATTGAGCCACAATGACAAATTAACCTTGAAATTTATAATCCTTCAAGTTCACCCACAAAGGTATTTTTCACAATTAGAAGTTAATTTAATATTTTCTACAGTGCTGGCTCTGGACACCAGCCAACAACATGTGAGCCATGATAAATGATACTAATATCCTGCCTCAGCCTCTGCGAGCTTTTTCTTCAATGATCCAGATTCTGAAGCAACTCTTCTCACCTGCGTCCAACCCCCTCCCCCCCCCCCCCCTCACCTGCCTCCACCTATTAACTACCACACTTTGTCCTGCCTCTCCCCTCCTCTAGCTTTCTTCTCCATCCTCCAACCCCCTACCCCTCCACAGTCGGTCTGAATAAGGATCTTAACCCATAATGTCATATATCCATGTGATGCTGTCTGACCTGCTGAGTTACTCAAGCATTTAGAGTCATAGAATCACAGCCGTACAGCATGGAAACAGACCCCTCAGCCCAATTTGCCCACACCGACCAACATGTCCCATCTACATATGTCCCACTTGCCGGCGTTTGGCCCATATATCCCTCCAAACCTGTCCTATCCATGTACCATGTTCCTATCCATGTACCATGTGACCTAGTCTGAAGAAGGGTTTCGGCCCGAAACGTCGCCTATTTCCTTCGCTCCATAGATGCTGCTGCACCCGCTGAGTTTCCCCAGCAATTTTGTGTACCTTCTATCCATGTACCTGTCTAATGGTTTCTTAAACGTTGCGATATTCCCTGTTTCAACTACCTCAAAACTGTTACCCCTCAGATTCCTATTAAATCTTTCCCCCCCTTTACCTTATCACCTGTGTCCTCTGGTCCTCGAGCCCTTTTCTGACGCAGCAGCTTTTGTTCAGCGTTGATGTTGAACCAAGCTCCCCTGCTGCCAACCAAATAACTCTGTTCTGAGTTTCTCCAGCATTTTTGTGTACCTTCGATTTTCCAGCATCTGCAGTTCCTTCTTGAACAAGTAACTCTGTTCATTCACTCACCTCCTCATAATACTTAGATGCTTGCAATTATCTTTCAGCTTTCTTTCTCCTGCTCCAATCTAGGTTCCATTAATCACAGGCAACTGATGATCAATACCAGGATAATTTATTATCCGATTGCCATTCTGATGCCGGAGTGATTAACTGAATGATTCAGGTCATGGATTGATGAATACAGCACTGCACTACCAACCCACAAAAGCTATGTTTACACCAAACATTCACAGGTCAAACTGTATGGATTTAGAATGGCTTGAAAACAAACAAAAGGCATAAATGTGAATGAGTTTAGTGGAACTGCTACGCTGAAGAAGCTTATCTGATAGAGGAGATGATCTTTCAGCAGTTATCCACTGAACTCCAGCGCTGTTCTAAGCTTTCATTGTTACACTTATTCTGCCTCCTCACCTAGAAATCCAATTGCCCCACACATTAGGCGACTTTGCTAAAGTGAAAGTAAAATTATTTAGAAACCACCACCTCAGCACAACCGGCAACAACATTCCCTCCAAGTCAAAAGGATGATGATTCAGCGATGATTCAGTCTGAAGAAGGGTCACCCAGTCCTTCTCTCCAGAGATGCTGCCTGTCCCGCTGAGTTACTCCAGCATTTTGAGTCTAGCCACAAAATCATCTGGGGTAGAACACGAAGAACTGGAGTAACTCATGGGGTCAGGGAGCATGTCTGGAGGACTTGGATAGGCGACATCTTAAAGTTGGGTTCCTTCTTCAAACTGGAGAACATGATTCTACACGTGATTCAGTTTATATGCTTTCAGCAGAGTCCACAATCTTCAATCAGCGAAGAAACATGGGATTACAGCATTGTTCACTGCTTAAAGATTACAAACATCCAGTGCCATCATTTACAAGGAGAACAGGAGATCATCATTAAAATTCTCACTGGCTTCTTTGGACCCGAGAGAAATCTTGTCCTCCAAAGATGAATCACTGGACCAGATGTCATCGTGACGGCATGAGGAAACTCCGTTGTAAACACTAATGTATTTGTGTATAATATATAAACGCATATAAATCATGCTAATACACTTGACCACTTGCTATACAAAGTGTTAACATTTCACTTGACTTCTTCCTTCTTGTCTCTACTTCTCCTGTTCCCACTTGCTTCATGTATCCATTAAGTTCAATCTTAACTGTACCAATTCTATCTGATTCATATACTTCACAAGTATAGTTATTATAGCAAGTTCAACATGCTCCTCATTTTTTGTGTAAAAGTGTAAAAAAAATATCCTAAATATAGTTCATCTCCTGCCAGTTCTCGTTTACTTATTTCTCCTTAAATTGGCTCCGTGGTGCAGCGGTAGAGTTGCTGCCTTATAGCGCCAGAGACCCGGGGTTCGATCCCGACTACGGTTGCCGTCTGCATGGAGTTGGTATGTTCTCCCTGTGACTGCGTGGGTTTTTTCCGGGTGCTCTGGTTTCCTCCCGCACTCCAAAGACGTACAGGTTTGTCCGTCAATTGGCTTTGGTAAAATTCTAAAATTCTACATTGCCCCTCATGTGCAGGATAGTGTAAGTGTACGGGTTGATCACTGGTCGGCCTGGACTCGGAGAGCCCAAGGGCCTGTATCTCTAAAGACCTAAAAGTAAACTAAAATCTGAAACTATGCAGAAATGGGAACGTTTGTTCCAGATCAATGCTACCCCAGCCATCTCAGCTCTGAGATGTCCTTCTTTACTGCAAACCCATGCCGGATCAGTTTTGTCTATTGTCATATGTACCGGGGTACAGTGAAAAGCTTTTGTTGCATGCTGAGCAGTCAGCAGCAAGACAACACATGATTACAATCAATGCATTTACAGTGTCGAGATACAGATCTAAGAGTATGGAGTGATTGTAATGTGAGTTTGGAGATCTGCTTCTGTGGCTAGTACGCAAGTAATCGCCTGTGTTGAGCACCATCTTGTTTGCCTTCACTTCACCATAGATAAGAGTCCCACGCTGCCTGACTGTTCCCAAAGGCTGCCATCATGGGTAAATGCCTCATTTATAACTTTTACTCACACAAATGATTTCTTGGAACACAAATTTTCAAATTGATTTTAAAATCTCTGGAACTTGCATGTCATTTTTGCGACCAATATTTTTACTATCTGTGGAATGTTTTAATTGCCAAGCTAAACATTCCACTGCTGGAACGAGTAAGAATTTATTTTTAATAAAGATTTTGGAATCCACATTTAATGACATGCAAAGCAAAGGAGAGTTATATAAATGTCAGTCTGTTCAGTTTAAAAAATTAAGAGATATTGCAAAGATGAAAATGTAAAAATAAACCAAAATCTAAAAAAGAAAAGCGTTAATGGTTCAATGTGAATGACGTATTGAGTCAGGCACATCTGCAGCCAATAATGTATAGACCCAAGGTAGACACAAAATGCTGGGGTAACTCAGCGGGTCAGGGCAGCATCTCTGGAGAAACACAGTGCTGGAGTAACTGAAGATGCATCTCTAGAGATGCTGCCTGACCCCCGAGTCAGAAACAGCATCTGCAGTTCCTTCCTACACAATATATAGAGCAATTTTAGAATAACAACATGAGAGAGATTTGTAGACGTTTCTGGGTTTAGTTTAGTTTAGAGATCCAGTGTGGAAATTGTTCCTTCAGCCCACTGAACTCATGCCAACCAACCAACTATACACTAGTTCCATCCTACACTCCAGGAACAATTTAAAGAAGCATATTAACTTACAACCATGCACACCTTTGGTCTGCTGAGTGTAACTATGTTGCCTGCCTATACTGTCACAGATAAGGAACCAAGAACTCAACCCTGATGCAGGGTCTTGACCTAAAACAACAATACCTTTCTCTCAGGTACACAAAAATGCTGGAGAATATCAGCGGGTGCAGCAGCATTTATGGAGCGAAGGAGATAGGTAACGTTTCTGACAAGTTGTCCGACAACTTTAGGCTGTGCACACCATACGCAAGATGAAGAAGACTCAATAACCAAAAACCTGTAGCCTCCTTTTGCTCTGGTATTTTATTTAATAAACATGTTTAACCGATAATGTTTTATTATTAATGTTTAATGTTTTATTTGTCATTCCTAACTGTCACTGTATGTGATGTTGTCACTTGCAGGCAGAGCACCAAGGCAAATTCCTTGTATGTGAATATACTTGGCCAATAAACTTATTCATTCATTTCAGAGGAAACTATGATAACTGTCTGGCCCAGTCTACTTTGACCACCGTCACCACTTCAAAGGTAAAGACAACCATTCAAGATAAAAAATACGTACGGCCCTTGTAATAAAATGTATCAGAAATTAGGTAAATCTTTGCATCAAATACAATGAACATAATTTGAACACATTAGAGATAAAGAATATGCAGATATTATTTATGAGGATGTTTCCAGGACTTGAGGGCCTGAGCGATAGGGAGAGATTGGGCTTTATTCCTTGGAGCGCAGGAGAAAAAGGGATGGTCTTATAAAAGTGTATACAATCATGAGGGGAATCGATAGGGCAAATGCACAGAGTCTATTTCTCATGATTGGGGAATCAAGAACCAGATGACATAGGTTTGATGTGAGAGGGACAAGATTTAATAGGAACCTAAGCAGCAGCTTTACACTCAGTGGGTGGTGGGTATATGGAATGAGCTGCCTGGGGAGGCAGTTGAGGCAGGTACAATAACATTGCCTGTACTGTAATAACTATCCCAAACTGTCACTGTCACTGTATATCATGTTACTTGCAGGCGGAGCACCAAGGCAAATTCCTTGTCTGTGAATACTTGGCCAATAAACGTATTCATTCATTTAAAAGACACTTGGATAGGCACATCGGTAGGAAAGGCTTAGCGGGTTATGGACCAAATGTGGGCAAATGGGACTGACTTAAAAGGGGCACCTGAACATTTTGACTAAATTGGACTGAAGGGCCTGTTTCTGCACTCTCTGACCAGTATAGTAGAGTGGTGAAGACGGTTTGGTTTTTGGTTTACATACATATAATCACTCCTATCCTTCAGGTTTTGTGCGCATCTATGGCTATAGCCCAGTATTAACCAAACACCAATGGTAACCTGGAGATGTGGGAACTATTCAAGGACAGGCTGTTCCTAAGCACCGGGATGGATTCCTGTAGCTGCCTGGAATCAGGAGCTGTCCTTGTCCACGTACCTACCTGGGGCAGAAGGGGAGAGCCAACCCAGCTGCTCTTGCACCCAGGATGCAGGAGGCAAGGTTTTACAAGGCCCGAGCAACAAGCCAACCTCCAGCTGTGGCTCCATAGCTCCCTGTCTGTTTACAACAGAAGCCATAGTTACAGGTAGACTCAAAATGCTAGAGTAACTCAGCAGGTGAGGCAGCATCTATGGATAGAAGGAATGGTTGGCGTTTCTGGACGAGACCCTTCTTCAGACTGATGTCGGGGGGGCGTGAAAAAGATAGAAAGTAGGCGGACACAGTAGGACTAGTAGGAGAACAGGAAGGGGGAGGGGAAGGAGGGAAAAAGCAAGGGCTATCTGAAATTATAAAGTCAACGTTCATATCACTGGTGTGTAAACTACCCAAGCAAAATATGAGGTGCTGTTCCTCCAATTTGCGCTGGGCCCCACTGGCAATGGAGGAGGCCCGGGACAGAAAAGTCAGATTGGAAATGGGAGGGGGAGTTGAAGTGCAGAGCAACCGGGAGATCAGGTAGGTTACAACGGACTGAACGGAAGTGTTCAGTGAAACGATCGTCGAGCCTGCGCTTGGTCTCGCCGATGTAGAGATGTTGACACATGGAACAGCGGATGCAGTAGATGAGGTTGGAGTAGGTGCAAGTGAGCTTCTGCCTCACCTGAAAAGACATAGTTAGTTCCATACTCTCACCTTCTGCTAAGGAGTTGTGACAGCAACCATTATTCAGAGATATTTCAAAACTAATTTACTATTAACCTCTTTAAAAAGTTTGAAAAAAACCCCAAAACTCATTAAAACACTAAGGAATAATTACGTATGTTAAATTATATCATTAAACCTAAGTGTAAAGCTTGCTTTACCCTTAAACTCAAAAGAACTGGGGTGGACTATTCAATGGGATTGCTGTGCTTACATTCGGTCTGGATGCTGTAGGTGATAGAGAAGGATTCCTGAGTGTAACATCCAGGAGCAGAAAAGAATGTAAAAAGTTGTGACCACTGCCCAGTTCATCACCGGCATTGACCTCCCCACCATCGAAGGGATCTATCGAAGTCGCTGCCTCGAAAAGGCAGACAACATCATCAAAGACCTACACCACCCTGTCCACACACTCATTTCACCATTGCCATCGAGAAGGTGGTACAGGAGCCTGAAAATTGTAACGTCCAGGTTCAGAAACAGCTCCTTCCCCACAGCCGTCAGGCTATTAAACACAACAACAAATAAGCTCTGAACTACAATCGACTAATATTGTTATTGCACTATATTTGTTTATTTATTGAGTATGTGTGCATGTGTATATATATATATATACACACACTGAATTTTTTTCTCCCGTTATGTACTATGTTTACATATTCTGTTGTGCTGCTGCAAGCAAGAATTTCATTGTCCTATCTGAGACATATGACAATAAAATACTCTTGACTTGAGAATCTCGCACCATGAGGTTTCAAAGCTGGACTCCTGAGGGAGCACAGTGACAGTTTCCCAGACTTAACGGGTCCAAGCAAGTCTGGGACTGATTTACTTCAAGCCTTTCGAGTTTCTTCAGAACCACAGTCAATGCTAGTTCAAAGTGGCCCAATGTAACTGGCTGGCAGTGTATCTCTGGATCGTACTATATTTCAGGTCGTATCTCCGATCGCTCTGCGGTCTAACATCATGGAGCTGGCAGTGGACTTACAACAGGATTTTCTAAAGAATTTTCTAACTGGTTATTTATTCCATCGGCTTGTATAAAACGGCATTAAATCATGAGGACCAACCATATTAGTGGCATGCACAAATTTCCGTTGTACTCTGAAGGTTGGTGCAGGTTGTTAGGGTGGCACAGCGGTTGAGATGCTGCCTTACAGCGCTAGAGACCCAGGTTCGATCCTGACCACAGGTGCAGTCTGTACGGAGTTTGTATTTTCACCCCGTGACCACGTGCGTTTTCTCACGGTGCTCCGGTTTCCTCCCACACTCCAAGGATGTACAGGTTTGTAGGTTAATTAGCTATTGTAAATTGTCCCACCACCAGGGGTCGCTGACGATGGCAGCCTTGCCAACAGTCTATCTGTCTTTTCATCTTTTTTTGTTATATTTAGTGTGTTTTAAAAGTTTGTGTTAAAGTTCTCTGGTTTGTTTTATGTGGGGGGGAGGGGAAACTTTTTTTTCCCCCAATCTCTTACCTTGCCGGAGATGCGATTGTTTTCCGGATCGTATCTCCAGTCGTTCTGTGGCCTAACATCATGGAGCTGGCTGTCTTGCTCGAGACTGACTTTGAGCCCCACCGCGGGGCCGTGGACTTACCATCGGAGCCCGTGATCCCTTGCCTGCGGTCGATGCTCCAACCGAGGACTGCAGATTTCACCATCGAGGAGCTCGCTGTCTCAGGTAGAGACCGATGTCAGGAAGCTCCAAAATGGCGCAGAAGCTTTTGACCAGCCCCGACCTGGGGTCAGATCGCCCGGCGCTGGGGAGCTGAGATTCCCCCGATTCAGGAGCTTGATCGCCCCGTCAACGGAAGGCTCGAGGCCCCCGACTGCCGGAGAACAAAGAAGGGAAGAGATTGAACTCTTTTTCACCTTCCATCACAGTGAGGAATGTGGAGGAGACACTGTGGTGGATGTTCATGTTAAAATGTATTTTGCATGTTTTGGTGATTTTTATTGGTACGACTGTCTGGCAAATGAAATTCCTCGTATTTTGCTAAGCATACTTGGCAAATAAAGTATTATTATGATTATGATTAAGAATAGGATAATGTTAGTTTATGGGGTGTTCACCGGTCGGCACGGACTCAGAGAGCTGAAGGGTTCGTTTCCGCTCTGTGTCTCTAAAGTCGGCCTGTAAAACAGACTGTAAACTTTTACTCCCTCAAAGGCAGGCCTGTATTCCTTGGAAACTCAAGGTCACCAATTTATCGAGAGTGGTGGGAGAGTCAATAAATTGCAACCTCAGCCTGCAGTTCATAAGTTAAAGAATTGGACTTAAAATCTATTTGGACTCTCACATCATTCCTCTTTAAGTACAAGCCAACACTTCATTGCACAAATCACTTGAAGTTGTCCCTTGCTGAGGGACCACTTCCTGATTATTGTGCTGCATTCAATCATAATCATGCCTTCAGTGCAAAGAGGGATGCATCCTTATGGCAAACAACACAGCGAACATCACGTGAGGCAGTCCGAACCCAACTCATCACATTTTATGACAGTGCCCGGGACTCTCATGCAGTACGTTAAAGTATTAACATTAATGTTTTAAACAGAATAATAGGTTTAAATACAATTTAAAGCACGTGGCTCAATAATCAAAACATAACACCTCCACTCAGTCCACCTAAACCTACTCGATCTCCCGGTTGTTAAACACTTTAGCCCCCCCTCCCATTCCTAAACTGGCCTTTCTGTCCTGGGCCTACTCCATTGTCAGAGTGAGGCCCAGCGCAAATTGGAGGAACAGCATATCATATTTCACTTGGGCAGCTTCCACCCCAGGGGTATGAATATTGACCTCTCTCTCTCTCTCTCTCCATCCCTCCCCCCTTCCCAGTTTTTCCCGACTAGTCTGAATTTCCTCGTTTACAATTTATCTCTGTTTGCTTTGTTGTTACCTTCTCCCAGCTAACAATGGTCTATTCTACATTTTCCTTGATCTCCATCCCCTTTGTCTCGTTTTCACACTTCACAATTCTTTATCTCTCCATCTCCTTCTCCCCTGATTCATTCTGAAGAAGGGTCTCGACCTGAATTGCCACAGAAGACTGTGGAAGACAAGTCAATGGATATTTTTAAAGCAGAGATAGATAGTTTCTTGATTAGTACGGGTGTCAGGGGTTATGGTGAGAATACAGGAGAATGGGGTTGAGGGAAAGATAGATTAGCCATAATTGAATGGCGGAGTAGACTTGATGGGCAGAATGGCCAAATTCTGCTCCTATCACTTATGACCCCACAATAATAGTGGAATGGTCCTCAGCAACACGTGATGATTGACCAATTTAAGAATGGATTGTCCCCAATCAACAGTTGGTGTTTGACCCTTAGTCTGAAGAAGGGTCTCGACCCAAAACATCAACCACTCCTTCTCTCCAGAGATGCTGACTGGCCCACTGTTACCCCAGCATTTTGTGTCTATCTTCGGTTTAAACCAGCATCTGCAGTTCCTCCCCACAACATAACATATCTGTATTTTATAGCAGCCACTGCCACTGATATTTTCGCATTACCTCATTTTATTCTGAATAGCACTGCTCTTTTAAAATAATAAAAACATTTTGTGTATCTTGCAAAGGAAAATAACTCACAGCTTTGGAAGGCAATCTAGAACAGTTAATATAGGCATCCATACATTCTTTTTGGCACCATTACACTGATCAATTCAGCTCTTTTTAACCGATCAATACGGAAATAAACATTTATGATAGAAAAAAATATCTTCAGCAATTGTTAGCAAACCTGCCAGTAACATAGGCTGCCTGTGGTGAGCAAGTCATTGAAAAGCAAGAATCCATATGTGTTATTTTCAGTACTGGAGCATAAAGTAGTTACGTTACAAAACTTACCTTCAGCGGCGGTACATTTCTGTCACTGACTTTGGCGCCTTTTAGGGGGGGTGGGATTAAAATCTCCTGCCTATCCGAGATATATTTTCTCGGGCTACTACCTGATGCTGAAAAATCGTTCTGACTGCCGTTCTCGGAAGTTTAAAAAAAACAAAAAACGCTGGACAATTTAATCGCTGGAGTAAAATAAAAATCTACTTCTAACGCCGTCGACAACGGGACGGTTCTCACGTAGGGGACAAAACATAAGGTAAGTCGTTTATTTTACATATAAACTTGCTTCTTAGGATTACATGAATCAAAATTTCATCGGCGAAAATGTGATTAAGGCCCCATACGAACCGGCAGTGTTTTTCCTGCCGATATGGGGTTTAAATTCACCGCAACCGCAACGTTCCAAACGATCGCGTTCCACAAAATCTCACTCGCAAGATTATTTAAATGGCCATTAATGTACGGGAATTAAACATTAAATTCCTTCCATTTGGCCTATAAATTCATGACAATGAGATTTTAGAATCCTGTTATATTGTGAATTATTGTGTGAATGTTATTTGGACATTTAGGCTATTTAAAAATGTTAACCTTTTCTTAAGAAATGGATAGATGTTTAGATCTAGTAATTTAATTTTGTAATTAGCTACTGTAATTGTAATTAGCTGTAATTAGGTAACTAACTAATTATATGCTTTAATTTCAGGTCATCCAAGTAAGATTGTTTCATATTTGTTTCAGAAAGCTTCAATCTATAATAACTGAAAATTTCATTCAGTTCTCTTAATTTTTAAGAAAGTTATGGGCTTTTGACAGTCCTCGATCACAGCTTTTGAGTTAAGTCAATGGAAAAGCAATAGGGAACAAGATGCTAATTTCCGAATATGAAAATGGCCATAACTTTTTTAATACTGAAGATATGAAAGTGAATTAGGTGTCAAATTTATTTTTATGCTTTATCTGATGGGAGAAATTGCAGACTTGATATTTAAAATCTCAAAATGTTGTGACATTGCTACATAAAGCAAATCAATATGCAGGGGGTAACCGAGCTATGAGCGAATGAGAACAAAACACAGGAGGACTCTCCAGGTTACAAATGATGTGACTTACAAAAATCTATTGATACGCATATCCTCCTATACAGTTTTAAAGACTGAAGCTAATAATCATGAAATGTTTAATGTTTTTCATAAACAAACGGATACAGTATACATTTCATTGCTTTAATTAAGGCTGGCGCTGTTGATTATTCAATCAAAAGATTGAATTGAAGCAAGTGTAACTATGGGTGGGGATAGCTATAGAAAATAGGCAATTCTGAGTTATGGAGAAATCAGCTTATACACAGTTCACAGGAAAGGAACTTTTAAATAACCGCGGGAACTGCCGATACACAAGATCTATATCGCAACCAAATTGATTGATTGAAAGGCCTTTTGGCCCACCGAGTAGAAACAGGCCTTTTGGCCCACCGAGTCCTCAATCACTTGCCAACCATCGATCACCAGTTCACACCAGTGCAACGCCATCTCACTGTCACATCCATTCCCCACGGCAATTTACAGGGGCCAATTAACCGACAAACCTGCACGTCTATGAGGTGTGAGAGGGGACTGGAACACCTGGAGGAAAGCTACGCAGTCACAGGTAGAATGTGCAATTGCACAGACAGCACCTGAGCCCAGGATCGAACCCGAGTCTCTGGCGTTGTGAAGCAGTAACTCTACCTACCGCACCAGTGTGCCATTGAATTGTTCTGTCTAAAGTCAAAGATGCACAGTAGAGCAAACATTAAAATAAAATCTGAGGCGATGTGTGCAGTGATCTCATTAAATTCTCCTAAAAAAAATCTAAAGTGCAGGAGTTACTTTAGACTGAAGAAGGGTCCCGACCCGAAATGTCACCTGTCCATATTCTCCAGAGATGCTTCCTGACCCACTAAGTTACTCCGGCACTTTTTGTCTTTTTTTTAATAAAAGCAATCCCTTACTTCTATATTAAATGTTGTTGCTTCGTTAAGTAATTTGGGTCCAAGCCTTTGATGAATTAGTTTTCAGCATCATGATAAACCGTCTGAAGATGCCGGTGGAAGACAAACATAAACACACAAATTACAAAACATTCAGTCTGTGAAAGTCAAGTGAAGAATGTGCAGATCAGCCATATGGTGAACCGGCCGGCCAGGTGGATGGATCATTTGAGAGCTCACGTCAGCCTGATAAATGAGTGTCTTCAAGTATAAATGTTCACACTTGATTCCATGGGCATTAGGAAGTTATAGTGCAAAAAGTTCCAGGCTTGCCAACAAGTGATGGCCGAGATTAGTTCTCCCATTGAACTTCTCACACAATTTCAATTTCACTTAACTCACTTTGCATTCACTTTGCAAATGTTGATGTTTAAGGATTTTAAAAGTGTCTAATAATAATGAAAATAAAATTATTTTTGAATATGATAATATATTCTATTAGTTTTAGAAACGGTTGAGAAGTTCAGAAACATTTAGTGTTTAGCAACTGGCAAAGTTGGTTATCATGTGGGTTTTTTTTCCTATGCATTTCTGTACGAGGACCTAGTATTGCACTTGCCATGTTTCGTTTAATTTAGCTCAGAAAAATTCAGCAGGGAAACAGACGATTAGGCCCACCGAGTCCGCACTGACCAACGATCCCCACAAATTAACACATCCCACGCACACTAGGGCAATCTGCATTTACACCAAGTCAATTGGGGTCAAGGAAAGAGCTTTCACATCGCGGCCCTGTTTCCACCAATCTTTCCACCACCACGCACATGAAGCGACAAGACAAACACCATTGTATGCAGATGCCGAGAAGTGTGTTCAACTCTAGCTGAACAACTTCTAATCTTGTGCGTGGACTCGATAAGAAGGAAAAAAAACAAGTCAATTAACCTACAAACGTTTTTGGAATGTGGGAGGAAACCGGAGATCTCGGAGAAAACACACACAGGTCACGGGGAGAACGTACAAATAATAATAATAATGGATGGGATTTATATAGCGCCTTTCTAATACTCAAGGCGCTTTACATCGCATTATTCATTCACTCCTCAGTCACACTCGGTGGTGGTAAGCTACTTCTGTAGCCACAGCTGCCCTGGGGCAGACTGACGGAAGCGTGGCTGCCAATCTGCGCCTACGGCCCCTCCGACCACCACCAATCACTCACACACATTCACACACATTCACACACAAACTCCGTATAGACAACACCAGTAGTCAGAATCGAACCCG